>NC_041388.1:172020205-172078545 GCF_002162155.2 Triticum dicoccoides
TAGGATGTACTTGATCCCAGAAAAGTATCTATCCTTCAAACCAGAGGAGTGCTTCGAACTAACAACAGTACATAATATTCAACAAAAGAGGGTCGTGCTATAGCAGCAGGATACATGCCTTGGTCTAGATATCAGTACGAATCAAGTTGTGCATATTTGCTATTGGCATGAACCACATCACCACATGTCGGGTTTGGAAAATCCATCCATCGCATGGAAGCTTGATGCCTTCACAACACCACGACACCACGACAGCGACATGCATCTGTTGGTAAAAGTGTACAACACCGACACTCTTTTTGTTCCAAATTATACCAGCACACCAATTGTCAGTATTATACATCCTTTTGACACATTATCTGTCAGTAATACCTCACACGCTACCGACGTAATTTCTGTCGGCACATACAACCTTCAGTGGTAGAATGTGTGTCGGCAGTTCAACTCGATAGAAAATGTGTCGGCGTTTCTTATACCAGGCCCACACATTTCTTCCCTTCACGCGCCAGAGCCCAAAATACAAGCGCCAAGAGCCTCGCGCTCCCGAGGCCCAAAATCCAGATATTTTCCAAGCCCCCCTTCCTCACGCACACACATCGTCTACCTCACGCACACACATACCTAACTAAAATCCCCACCTAGCCACCGCCACCGCCACCTCCGTGCGCTCGGCCGATACGGTCGCGCCGCTGCCCCTCCCACCCCCGGTGTTGAATTCAGAAGCTCCTGTCAAATCTGCTGTGCCTCCCCACCATCCGCAGCTTGAGGTGCCGCTGGGCTATCTGCTCACCTGGCGGGCGTCGCGCCCGCTGGTTCGCCCTCGTCGCCGCCTCTCCCAGCTCCGGCCATTTCTTCAGTAACTTACATCCAGCAGCCCATGGTATCGACCTCAACCACCGGCGACCCCCGTCTTGCCCCGCCTCTAAGTCCAGCAGCTGCAGCTTACAGGTAAGATTGAGCGTCCGTTTTTCCTTCTGTTTTCTTATGTTACTGCTTGTTTCCCTATGAATGTGAGCGCTTCGAGATCCGGCTGGTTCCATGATGATGAACTAAAACAGATCTGGTGATTCGTTAGAGTTTGGAGAATTTCAGAGGGTCAACAAATTCGTTTCTCGTTTTATAATTAGAAGTAAATTAAGTATTTAGTTAATTTCTCTGGGGAGATCCAGTATATATTTCACCCACACCAAGAAGAACTTGAACATTGCGAGTCATAATCTGGTGCCCATCGTACAGCTCATTATTCAACTTGGAAAGGTTCATTTGGTTTTTGTATTGAAATACGGTTTCTTGGTTTTCTGTATGAATGTTAAAGTTTGATTAAAACATATGGCCTTGCAGGAATTTAGTTCTACCATTGACCCCTCTCTATCGCACCACACACACCCCAATCTAAACTAGGTCACTGCTAATGACAGCTATATTCTTGATAATTGCTTATCTGAATTCTCTAGAATAAAAGTATGCAACACCCAATTGTTTGTTTTTAACACGGCTGGCCTTTTTGTGGTTCTGTGGTTCTGGTGCAAGTCCTACAAGCCTACAACAAGTTTATTTTCAATAGTCAGCTCATCAGTGACAATGTTTTTTCTTTCTTTTTGAAATTCTTTATTTTTAATTACTGTTAAATAAATTTGCTGCAGGTTGAGGAACTTGTCTACGACCCGCAGAGAGAAGACATATTTGTCAAAGAACATACATGTAAAACTGGAGTTTCTCCCACACTAAGCAGAGGCCCTAATTGTAAGTCACATGTACCATGCATCATGTTTTTTTAAGTAATGATGTGCATGTGATTGAATGTCAATTGACGACAAGTATAGGTTGAACTGAGTTCATTGTAGAAATAACTTGGGGTGCCTCATTTGCTCTGTTTTTGCAGAAACAACTTGATGCAGCAACTGGCATTTCCTCAAGCAAGCGAAAATGTGGAAACACCCTCAGAGATTGTAGCACAAAGATGGCGACGAGGAACTTCTAATTTAGATGACTTTTCGTATGTGATATTAGGTATTATGCTTGTGAACTTTTCCTGTGATATGACACTTCTAATGTGGTTTTATGTAAAAACAAATTGTTTACTTCACAGCTTCACTGCTATGTGTGCTATCAGAGATTGAATGTTATTTTATATTTGGAGAAAGGGCATTGTGTGCTTCACTGCTATATATTTGTGAACAATAGTGTCATGCTTGGTTCAGAAAGAAATATGATTAGAATGGGGAAAAGGGTCTAAAGTTTGAACTAAACACTATTGTTTTTCTTTCAAGTATCCTTTCCATTTTCTTGCCAGGTTTGATGCTTCACAACTTAACACATACTGTACAGTTTGTAATGTCACTATGAACATTGGATGCATCAGATTATCACAATACCTACTTTCCTTCAAATAATTAAGGGCACAATATGGTGATACTAAATCTGGGTTATGGAAGAACATTGAATATTTGGTTTCTATGTTTTTATGTGTAGCAGCACCTGATTATCATGCAGATAGTATCAAGTCTCGAGCCTTGATCATCGAATCTAGCAGAAAATGTATGGTTTAGTTTGCAAGCACATTCATGTGAATATTATTCCAGCAAGAATGACACCCAGTCTTGTGCTCGGCTGCTTGCTTTATTGAACGCTTTTGCTGCTGCTGCTTGCTACACATGAATGATTGCTGCTTGGTTGCTTGATGTTAGGTAGTATAGCATCTGGGAGGATCAATCGCTTGGGTCTGGGGGATCAGTTAAGCACATGAAAAAGGAGACGACAAATGGGGATGTATTATCTCTTCTCATTTTTTGTCTTAATTCTATATTACATAGCATATTTTTTATTTTATTATATATATACTTGTCGTATCCCCTAATTGCTGTTTTGGAAAATGTTGTATCCCATGTCCCCTAATGTGTATCGCCATGTCTCCATCCCCGTATGCATGCTTCTTAGCTTATATCTTGTGTGCTGCTGTTCTCTATGCGAGTGTTTTTCATGCATTTTTGTTCAAATTAATAAGCCGCAATACAAATGATCATAAGTTTCACTGTTTTTAAGTCGCGCGACTAGTCATCGATCGCACGGCCAGGTTTGACTCTAACCCCTCAACTAGTCGAGACTAATCGATCGGCCATGCTCGACCTCGCAACCCGGGAACGACTCATCGTCTCGAAAACCTTGATAAGTCTGCATTTCCTACTAGCTATACTGAAGCTTGCTATCTATTTGAGATCAGCCACAATAAAAATTGACCAATATTTTTCAGGGTAGCATATTTATTCAGTACCACAAATTGGGATTACACTTGGCTCTTTAGTTTAGAGAAACATAGGTGATGTAGCATCATACGTTCAGGTTCAGATTTTTAACCATAGCAGATTGTAATATATGCAAACCCCTATTGTATACTACACATTTTTTGTGGCATGCATGAACCGCAACATAATCCCAGTCTGTCCTACAAGTGCATATATGATTGTTTGTTATTTCTAGAACTGCTGCCAATCTGTTGCGTATCTTCTATTTCTTTCATTGATCTTTTGACTCAAGGGCGACTCACAATTTTGAATAAATTCTACTATTTCTAAGATTGCTGAAACATATCACTTCTTTTTTCAGTGACAAGAAATAGACAGTAGCAAGTCCCCAGGTTGACCGAATAATGTCCTCATGGTGCTGGCTTGGTGACCGAAGATTTGGTCTTTTTGATAATATTATATAGTGGTCGAGTGGTCAAACACTTGCCTCTTAGAAACATTGGCCATCATATTTTGTAATAGGCCACGACTTGTATGACGATACATGTATCTCCTTGATGGTTGTAGTTAACTTGAGTGAAGAAAACTTGTGAATCTTCTATATATGTTGAATGAATAGAAGAGTCCAATTGCTTGTGTATGTATTGCATAAATATGAATTGAATATTAGGAATGTAAATTCATTCAAAATATGGTGCAGTTGCATTTCTGTTGAAATGTAGAACCCTCACAGCAAATGTGTCGGCAGAAGTATTGAGCATTGCACAATCTGTTGGCATAACACACTGACAGACAAACTGTCGGCGAAGCAACGGACGTTGCACTATCTATCGGCATATCATACTTTCAGATGATCTGTCGGCATATAATAGTCTATCGCTATAGAAATGTCCGTCACCGTAGACCTCACCAACACCGTCAGAATATCCGTGACAGAGATTTATCTGTAGGCAAATACCTTTCCCGGCAGGACTATAGGCGTCAGCTCCTTTCTATCGGCAAAGGTCTTTCCCGACACTAAATGTGTCGCCTTAGGTGACCTATGCCGACAAACTGTTTGACACCGCTTTGATTGTTGTGGTGTAGTGCTTTCACACACTTAAGATTACCTGGCAACAAGCTGTGTTGACGAATCTCTGGATATGGTGATTCATGAAACCCATGGTATGATGTGTAAACACAGTTCCCCCTGGCGAATGGAAGTTGCATAGCACGGTAATCATCGCCGGTGATATGATCGATGATTGGTTGGATGATTGGATAATTGAGACCGAGGAACATGGAGTGGTTGCCGAGGTTGTAAACTCGCCTCTAGTTGAATACGCCTGGCCCAACGGAGCTGGGATCTTTCTCGAACATGAAGCAACAGTAGCCATCAATGTCACAAATGCCCCAGGCATTGTACTGCATGTCGTATGATGTAATGGTTTGGTCAATTTGGTACATGTGAATGAGCATCAAATGACCACCGTCAGCTGAACGGGCGATAAACCACCACCCATCGGCTGATATGATTCCAGGTCCTAGAATCATAAAGGCCAGCGCATCTGCGTCTGCGGCAACAATTCAAATTTGAGACCAAAAGGACAAAAACTAAACAATCATGTTCAGAGTATGTGTGGAATTAAGATTATTATAACAGTGACACATATCATAGACAGAGAATTGCAATGCCGTGGTCATAATCATACCCCAAGTTAAAAAAATAAGCCAATGGCTTTCATATTCTAGCAATATGTCATGGTTCAAACATCATGTAACAATGAGAGGAAAATAGCTATGACAGGGCCTACTCATATTCTACCATAGCACTTACTACTGTTTCTCATATCAACTCTAAGCAATAACAAGCGTTGTTATAAAAATCTTGGAAATGAGAGTAACATATAGCAATCATGAGGTTATGCTCATAATATCTATTCTAACAATCATTAGATGCCAATTGTTCTCATATCAACTCTAACAATACATGTGTGGTCATAAAAATCTAGAAAATGAGAGGAACATATAGCAATAATGTGGTTATAGACATATTATCTATTCTAAATTTGTAACAATGAACATGCAATCGTATTCATAAGGTAAAGATGAGATGAGATAGAACAATTACAAGACGATAGAGTCCACCATTATAGGCAGCCAATATGTGCGTCAACCGCGTAAACGATGCCATCGTGCACTATATCATTAGACAAAAATGTTGCCTCAACAGGATTGATGATGAGCCATAACCATGTATGGCAACCGGATTCCAGATAGACTAATCCCATGTTGAACAAGGCAATGAGATTTAATCCATGTAGTCTTGTGATGGTGTGGGCACTTTGGAGATTACAACTTTCAGCAAACAGAGGTCGAGCCAAAAGCTCGACGCGTCTCATGCGTACTAGGCCGGAGTGTCCGGCGGGCCGCGAGGCTCGATGGCGGCGGTATCCAATGATAGAAGGGTGATCTCTCACTGGGTGTAGATATCCATGAGATCCCACGGACTACCGGATTGGTGGATGAGGATCATGAAGTTGGCCTTCATGCCCACCCAGTAGTGGCCGCACATGAAGGGCAGGTGGACGGGTAGTGGTAGCATGTCGAGGGGCACCATGGCAACCTCTGTAGGATCGTCAAGTCGGTGTCTGGGCCACCTGCGAGGATCGGGCATCAGCATGCATGGTGTCTTGAAAAGAGCCGTCCGGTTGCAGACGAGTAGACGGTAGAAAGACACCGAGAATGTGGCCAGACGGCGGTGCTGAGCATGTCCATACGATTACAGATCTGCTCCAAGAGAACATCGGGGAGGGAATTCCAATTGCGGCTCTATGTGTCAGTCAGTTCTGCCATAGGGTATTTTAGGGCGCTGAGTGATTGGGGTTTTCGGTGCCTGTGAGCCAGCGGGGAAGTGGATTCGGGCGGGTGAGCGAAGAAGACGGCATGTGTGGCCGAGCAGTGAGCGGGGGGATATGGCACGCGCGAGCTACCAAGGAAGATGGCGCAGGCGGGCGAGCAATGAGCGGGGGGAAATGGTGTGCGACCGACGTTGGGGAAGAGAGGAGGAAGAAGAAGAGAGGAGGAAGAAGAGTGAAAGGCGGGGAAGAAAGTGCATTAAATCTCAATTCTACTAGTACTACTACCAGGATATACCATCCTTCGGAGTGTAAAGAGTTAATGGAGAAGATAGGTGCGTAGGCGTATTTGTGGAAGCGTGCTCCACTGGCAAACATGATGGTAGTACTGGGTAAGGCTAACTTAGTAACACAAACACACTCGTTCGGCTTATTAATTAAGTGCCCCATTTGCTGCAGCGTGTATTGTCATTTCACTGTGAAGACTAGTTGAATAGTTCTCTCTGACCGAGATGGGGAATCATGGATCGTGAATACTTCCTATCTACAGTATCCCTATGCATGTATGCTCATCCTGTCCAACAAGATGAAACATTGGCCAAGGCACCCGGCGCCAATAATGTAGGAGTACTAGTACTACCTCCTTTCTGGTTTATATGGCTCAATTGAAAAATCTCATCAACCAAGGTCGATGATGAGTGGTGGGATAATATTTGTCGTTTGCAAAAACACTCAATTAATGCACTCGTTTTACTCAAAAATTTATGTTTACCAATGCATTAGTTTTGTGTCAAACTTCGACCATCTACTCCCTCCATCCATGTGAATAAGGAGGGAAAAACAAGATAACTTAATGTTTATTTGCTACTCCCTTCATTCCTAAATATAGTCTTTTTAGACATTCAAATGGAATACAACATACGGATGTATGTATACATATTTTAGAGTGTAGGTTCACTCATTTTTCTTTGTATGTAGTCACTTGTTGAAATATCTAGAAAGACAAATACTCCGTGTTTGGGAACAGAGGGAGGCTTATACTCCGTATTTGGGAACAGAGGGAGTATCACCATATGGAGGGAATAGAGGAAGCTTGAAATATGAACATGTCAATGGAAGGGAGTAAAAGCCTCATGCATGTAACATGCAACACTTACACGTACACATGGACGCACGCAACACTCACGCACCCATGCGACACACAGCACACGATGCAACACACACGCTCATGCTCAAGTGCTCAACCTACTCCCTATGTCTGTGAAAGATTGTACATTTAGAGATTTACACATTGACCAGGGAATAATTAATACCCAAAAGTAGCAGACTTATGTGTGAATGTGACCATTGAGAGAAGAATATTAAATGATGGTTGGTGCATGCTGTAATTAAGGGTAGACATGTAGCCTATAGGTAGAGCACAAGTTGGTGCATTAGTCAATCAATGTCGATTTAGATTGAAGGCTAAATGCATTGGAAGTGTAGATGTACACTCTTTGTTTTTTAGCTGATGTACACTCTTTGCTGGAAGACCAAGGGAGCACATGTGCATGCACTCACATACACAGCCAGGGTGGTTCGCGCGCAAGGGTTGGACTCCTATCGCGCCTGCATAAAGTTTTTCTTAACTGATATTCTTTGCTCTGCCAACTGACAGGTGGGACCCAGAACTAGGTGACAATTTAACCAGTCAAGAAAGTGCCACGTCGACTATGTGGCCGGTTAGTAGGGTGCAATACGGTGCTCTACGATGAGCTAGTGATCGTATAATCACCGCAAAACTATATATAGTGACCGTAAAGAGCGTATTGTTACATACATTGACCGCCAGTGTATTTTTCTCATTTCAAATTAAGCCAAATTAACCAGAAAGGATGCATCATGTACTAGTACTAGTACTGCTTTGATGTGTCCCGTCAACTCACCGAACGAGGAGAAGCTTGCTTACTACGCCTCTCCCTCGCCAACGCGTGGAGTGGCTCGCAGGATAAGGAGAGGGTTTTGACTACAGCGCCCTCTCCCTCTCCCTCGCCTTCGCGGTGGACGTGCAGCAGTTCAATTGGTGTCACATTGCCAGAACCATATTGCACTATAGTATCATCATTGTTGGACCTTCCGACGAGGCGAAGCGTCAAGTGCAAGGTTCACACGAGTACGAACTATTGAACCTCCCGAAGAGGCAAAGAGCCAAGCGCAAGGTTTTATAGGATTTTTCGTCCTAGTAGGAGTATACTACAACTATAGCGAACGATGCTACTCTATGATGCCGCCATGTCACCTATATCCAAAGTTGTGCCACCTTTTTTTTTCTCAAAGAGCGTGTTGGAGCCCGTGCATCAACCACACAAGTTGCACGTACACATAACACATTTACTAGTAATAAATTCTAAAGGACAAATGCCAGTATGCCACACAAGTTCATCTCCAATTCATGTGATAAATTTGTGCATGACTAGTCTACATATATTCACAGCGCTACCGTTCACAATTTACCATACTCCACTTACACGGTATAAATGGGCTACATGTCCTCCTCCAGGTTCCAGTCCCAGGTGTTCTTCATGGATGGCATGACCCATAGCGGTGGGCAACGGGAATCATTGTCGCATCTTTCTAGTCTGGTTCCACACGATGGAGACTCATCCAAGGTGAAGTGGCATAAATCAGGGATAGCGTGTCCCAGGATGTCGTTCATCCGGCGGTGCGCACTGAAGACACAACCATGCTTCATGAACGGCAGGCCTTCAATGTCGTGCACGGAAGGTGGCATCCGCTTCACAATGGGGTAGTTGTCCCCAATGAAAAGCGAGTACTCTCCAAGAGTGTTCCTCGGCACCCACGTAGCATCACGGGGGTCGAACTCGGCGCCATTCATCTGGTACACACGACATCTCAGATCTGAACACATGGTGACATACATAGTCAAGGTCCATGAATAATAATGTTGTGCTCAAATATGGTGGTTAGTAATATGGTGCAGCAAATAGTACTACTCCGGTTTAGAGGAAGTAAAATAACCAGCTTATTATATATAACCACTCTTGGCTACATGGATGAGATAGTAAGACATGGAAAAACAAAAATGGTGGCAGCTAGTGGGTTCAAGTCTTCAAGGGCCTAGCTAGCTATACGCGTCCTCCAAGGTAAAAAGTACTAGTACTAGTAAGTAGTACAACAATGAAAGACAAGACGAGAGGGTTAAAAAATATAATACTAAATGGAATACCTGGGTAGATGGTGACGGTCCGATCGTGGTAGATTGTGTGACCATGTTGCACATCAGTGGTACCATGGGGAACGACAACTAAGATAGTTGATCCCAATACGCCAAAGTCAGCTACAAGGTTCCAGGTTAGATCAAATCACGGATGCAAATGCACATCCAGGATCGGCAATCTTATTTTGATCGAGGGATGACTGGTCCCTGCAAAATAATGGAGTACCGTTAGGGATGCAAATGATGATTTGTGCATTCCGTTTGTAATCTCCCGCACCATAGGATGGCAACCAGATGAAACAGGTCCCCTGGCTTGTCACTGCGAAGATGTGGCTTAGATGGCGCATGGCGTCTTTGAACATGTAGGGGTACAAATATGTCGCGGACAACATGCGCCAGCCTCTGCCGTTACTGCCTCTTGCATTGATGTCAATCCTTATGTCGAACACCGCGATGGGATAGTAATCGTCATAGCCGCATCGCTTTGTCGGCGGGTCTGCAATTGCTATCTTCCTCCATCTCATGTAGGCATCATCATATGTATTCAAGCCCAGCCAGTCCGGAAGGCCGATCCCAATAGTGAAGAAGTGGTCTACGGGAACCGTCTGCACTGTTGTGGATGTTGTGCAAAATGATGGTGTTATCCGGCCGGAGGTATGCAAGCCAATCTTCATTGGCACCGACCCAGACCTATATATAATATTGTGGGCAGCGAAGAAATTACGAGATGGAAATGGAATAACTAAGTACTACATGATCAAACTCCATGACTGACCTAATCATCGGACAAAATCTGACTACCTCAACGTCGGCAATTCTAGCGGAGTCAACATGCAACCATGGCCAGGGAGCGGTGGATTGTTCGGAGGATTGTCCCAGAGAAGAACCATCTCCTTGAGGACGCATGGAAGACCAACAAGCATGGCCTTTTCCTAAGCTTGTTTAAGCACCGTCTTGAAAAAGTTGGTGCAGGAAGCTCAGAGTCTTGCGCCGGTGAGGATGTTGGAGCGGCGTGCGATTTCTCCGAGAGGATCATCGTCCAAGGTCTCCAAGCCCCGACTAGGAGGAGAACCGCCTGGTGAATCCATGGGAGCAGCGACGAACTGCCTTCTCTTCGGGGGGAGGGGAACTGGAGAGGAGGAGATAAGAGCATAGTAACCGCAAGGTCTCATCCCTTCCAACTGTAGCTCCTCGATCGTTCCTTAGCGAAGGAGTGAGTCTATTATTTACTACATACTCATACTGTAGCAGTACTAGTACTACTTTCTCAACTAGTAGTGCAATGTACTGTACGTCTAGTATAGTGCACCAGTTTTGAATTCTTGAATCTCAGGGCCAATGAGCTACAGTTGGAAGTGGAGGGTAGTACCGTTCTCTAGAACCATCGCTGTACTATCAATGCAGGGAAAGTACACCTGCGTAGTGGGTACTCTCGGTGCTCTATTCAAGCGCGTAGCTGGCCTACTCAGCCGGTCCTCTCACGCACACACTAGCAACCTATTTATCAGCGACGATTACTGCGAGGGAAGAACATTTGAGTTATTTGATACAACAAGACTAGGCTTTTCACTTCCATTTGTGGAGGTGTAATGGATCGAACTTTGTTAGTAGTTCCTTGTTTATGAATGAGATGAGGCAAAGCTTTTGCCTCCATTTCAAAACATAAAAAATCATGTCAAGAGGAATTTCTTTTATAGAGCCGATAATGGAGTGAAGTCCATGTGTGCAATGCCACAAGCTACAGAGTAGTAGCATAATAGCACTTTACTTATAGAGCCATATTGCATAGTTCCCAATGTCACGCCAGGATTTTCCGGCTCCTCGGACTTAATTGGGAGGCGCTAGTTTAAATATGCTACTAGTTGATGAGGAAGTTGCAAGCGAGGTGTGGCTAGGGCGAGCACGCGAGCCACGAGATGACGGGAAGGAAAACCCATTCACGTGGCTGCTACCTCTTGAGCATGCGTTGGTTTTCCCTTGAAGAGGAAAGGGTGATGCAGCAAAGTAGCGTAAGTATTTCCCTCAGTTTTTGAGAACCAAGGTATCAATTCAGTAGGAGACAACGCACAAGTCACCTAGTACCTGCACAAACGCTATAAAGGGGTTGCCAATCCCTTCACGGTCACTCGCAAAAGTGAGATTTGATAGAGATAGTAAAGTAAATATTTTTGGTATTTTTGTTGTATAGATTGGAAAGTAAAGATTGCAAAATATTGAACAAGATGCGATGTAAATAAAAGAGATGCAATATAATAAGAAAGAGACCCGGGGGCAATAGGTTTCACTAGTGGCTTCTCTCAAGATAGCATGTATTATGGTGGGTGAACAAATTACTACCGAGCAATTGATAGAAAAGTGCATAGTTATGAGAATATCTAGGCAATGATCATGAATATAGGCATCACGTCCGTGTCAAGTAGATCGAAACGATTCTGCATCTACTACTATTACTCCACACATCGACCGCTATCCAACATGCATCTAGAGTATTAAGTTCATATGAACAGAGTAACGCTTTAAGAAAGATGAAATGATGTAGAGGGATAAACTCAAACAATATGATATAAACCCCATCTTTTTATCCTCGATGGAAACAATACAATATGTGCCTTGGTACCCCTACTATCACTGGCAAAGGACAGCGCAAGATTGAACCCAAAGCTAATCACTTCTCCCATTGGAAGAAAGATCAATCTAGTAGGCCAAACTAAACCGATAATTTGAAGAGACTTGCAAAGATATCAAATCATGCATATAAGAATTCAGAGAAGAACCAAATAATATTCATAGATACTCTTGTTCATAAACCCATAATTTATCGGATCTCGGAAAACACACCACAAAAGAGTATTACATCAAATAGATCTCCAAGAACATCGAGGAGGACTTTGTATTGAGAATCAAAGAGAGAGAAGAAGCCATCTAGGTAATAACTACGGACCCAAAGGTCTGTGGTAAACTACTCACGCTTCATCGGAGAGGCTATGGTGTTGATGTAGAAGCCCTCTGTGATCAATCCCCCTCCAGCAGATCGTCGAAAAAGGCCCCAAGATGGGATCTCACGGGTACATAAGGTTGCAGTGGTGGAGAAGTGGTTTTGTGGCTCTCTACGATCGATCTAGGGTATAAGAGTATATATAGGCGGAAGAAGTACGTCGGTGGAGCTACGTGGAGCCCACGAGGGTGGGACGCGCCTACCCCCCTGGGTGCGCCCTCCTGCCTCGTGGCCGCCTCACGGAGTTCCAGACTACAGCTCCAAGTCTTCTGGTTTGCTTTTGGTCCAAGAAATTTCATCGCGAAGGTGTCATTCCGTTTGGATTCCGTTTGGTATTCCTTTTCTACAAAACTCTAAAATAGGCAGAAAAACAGAAACTGGCACTGGGCCTCCGGTTAATAGGTTAGTCCCAAAATTAATATAAAAGAGCATATTAAATCCCACTAAACAACCAAAACAGATAATATAATAGCATCGAGCAATAAAAAATTATAGATACATTGGAGACGTATCAAGCTTCCCCAAGCTTAATTCATGCTCGTCCTTGAGTAGGTAAATGATAAAATAGAATTTTCGATGTGGAATGCTACCTAACATAATTATCAATGTAATTTTCTTTATTGTGGCAGGAATGTTCAGATCCGAAAGATTCAAGACAAAAGTTTAATATTGACATAAAAATAATAATACTTCAAGCATACTAATAAAGCAATCATGTCTTCTCAAAATAACATGGCCAAAGAAAGCTATCCCTAAAAAATCATATAGTCTGGCTATGCTCTATCTTCATTGCACAAAATATTTAAATCATGCACAACCAGAATGAAAAGCCAAGCAATTGTTTCATACTTTTGATGTTCTCAAAAAAATTCAATCTTCACGCAATACATGAGCGTGAGCCATGAATATAGCACTATAGGTGGGATAGAATGGTGGTTGTGGAGAAGACCAAATGGAGAAGATAGTCTCACATCAACTAGGCATATCAACGGGCTATGGAGATGCCCATCAATAGATATCAATGTGAGTGAGTAGGGATTGCCATGCAACGGATGCACTAGAGCTATAAGTATTTGAAAGCTCAAAAAGACACTAAGTGGGTGTGCATCCAACTCGCTTACTCACGAAGACCAAGGGCATTTTGAGGAATCCCATCATTGGAATATACAAGCCAAGTTCTATAATGTAAAATTCCCACTAGTATATGAAAGTGACAAAATAGGAGACTCTCTATCATGAAGATCATGGTGCTACTTTGAAGCACAAGTGTGGAAAACAGGATAGTAGCATTTCCCCTTCTCTCTTTTTCACTCATTTTTTTATTTGGGCCTTTCTCTTTTTTAATGGCCTCTCTTTTTTTCCTTTTTTTCGTCCGGAGTCTCATCCCAACTTGTGGGGGAATCATAGTCTCCATCATCCTTTCCTCACATAGGACAATGCTCTGATAATGATGATCATCACACTTTTATTTACTTACAACTCAAGAATTACAACTCGATACTGATGTCTACTACACAACCTTCTTCTTGTAGACATTGTTGGGCCTCCAAGTGCAGAGGTTTGTAGGACAGTAGCAAATTTCCCTCAAGTGGGTGACCTAAGGTTTATCAATCCGTAGGAGGCGTAGGATGAAGATGGTCTCTCTCAAGCAACCCTGCAACCAAATAACAAAGAGTCTCTTGTGTCCCCAACACACCCAATACAATGGTAATTGTATAGGTGCACTAGTTCGGCGAAGAGATGGTGATACAAGTGGTATATGGATAGTAGATAATGGTTTTTGTAATATGAAAATACAAAAACAGCAAGGTAACTAATGATAAAAGTGAGCACATACGGTATTGCAATGCTAGGAAACAAGGCCTAGGGTTCATACTTTCACTAGTGCAAGTTCTCTCAACAATAATAACATAGTTGGATCATATAACTATCCCTCAGCATGCAACAAAGAGTCACTCCAAAGTCACTAATAGCGGAGAACAAACGAAGAGATTATGGTAGGGTACGAAACCACCTCAAAGTTATTCTTCCCAATCAATCCGTTGGGCTATTCCTATAAGTGTCACAAACAGCCCTAGAGTTCGTACTAGAATAACACCTTAAGACACAAATCAACCATAACCCTAATGTCACCTAGATACTCCAATGTCACCTCAAGTATCCGTGGGTATGATTATACGATATGCATCACACAATCTCAGATTCATCTATTCAACCAACACATAGAACCTCAAAGAGTGTGTGGGGGTCCTGGATTAGGGGGTCTCCGGACAGCCGGACTATATCGATTGGCCGGACTGTTAGACTATGAAGATACAGGATTGAAGACTTCATCTCGTGTCCGGATGGGACTCTACTTGGCGTGGAAGGCAAGCTAGGAAATATGGATATGTATATCTCCTCCTTTGTAACCGACCTTGTGTAACCCTAACCTCTTCGGTGTCTATATAAACCGGAGGGTTTTAGTCCGTAGGACAACATACAATCATACCATAGGCTAGCTTCTAGGGTTTAGCCTCTCTGATCTCGTGGTAGATATACTCTTGTACTACCCATATCATCAATATTAATCAAGCAGGACGTAGGGTTTTACCTCCATCAAGAGGGCCCGAACCTGGGTAAAACATTGTGTCCCCTGCCTCCTGTTACCATCCGGCCTAGACGCACAGTTCGGCACCCCCTACCCGAGATCCGCCGGTTTTGACACCGACATTGGCGCTTTCATTGAGAGTTCCTCTGTGTCGTCGCCATTAGGCTTGATGGCTCCTACTATCATCGATAGCGATGCAGTTCAGGGTGAGACTTTTCTCCCCGGACAGATCTTCGTGTTCGGCGGCTTTGCACTTCGGGCCAATTCACTTGGCCATCTAGAGCAGATCGAAAGTTACACCCCTGGCCACCAGGTCAGGTTTGGAAGCTTAAACTGCACGGCCGATGTCCGCAGAGACTTGATCTTCGATGGATTCGAGCCTCTGCCTTGTGCATCACGCGGTCATGATGAGTACGATTTAGCTCTACCATTGGATAGTGTTCAGGAGATCTCACCGGCAGTCGCTCCGACCCTCAATTCGGAGCCAGTTGCGCCTTCCGCATGCGGGTGGATGGACCCCGCCACGGAGGCCTTACCCTCAGCGGCGATCGAGCCGAACATCGACCTTACCTTGCACGAGAGCCGTGTTGTTAAACTGTCGGATCCTTCTCCGGCCACGGACTCCGAACCACCTGCGCCCGTTCCTATCGAATCTGATTGGGCGCCGATCATGGAGTTCACCTCTGTGGATATTTTTCAGCACTCGCCCTTTGGCGACATACTGAACTCGTTAAGGTCTCTCTCCTTATCAGGAGGATCCTGGTCGAACTATGTCCGACAGGATTGGGATGCGGACGACGAAGAAATTCATGACCCACCCACCACCCACTTAGTAGCCACTATCGATGACTTAACCGACATGCTCGACTTCGACTCCGAATACATCAACAGTATGGACGACGATGCGGGAGACGAAGAGGAACCACTGCCCACAGGGCACTGGACGTCCACCTCATCACATGACGTATACATGGTAGACACACCAAAGGAAAACGACGACGAGGAACGGAAGGACGCAACGAAGGGCTGTCCCCTCGAGAAGCAGTCAAAGCGGCGGTGTAAGAGCCGCCCCAAATCCCGCCTCGACAGATAATGATCATACAGACCCAGCATTAGAGCAGGGCGAACCACTGCCGGACCACGGCAACACGGAGAATCAAATCGAACAAACCAACTCTGTCAAGGATAATAGTCCGGAGGACATAACACCGGACAGACACCCGGAGCAACAAAATGCCCACCAAAGGCTTGTTGCCACCGCGAGGAGTCTAAAAAGGCAGAAGCAAAGGCTCAAGGCGGTGCAAGACACACTCCAAATCAGATGGAGTAAAGTACTCAACACAGCAGCGAAGTATGGCGGTAATCGCCTCACCAAGAGCTACCCGAAGCGGAAGTTGCTACCTGAATTCGATGAGGAGGCCTTAGATCCCCCGCAACCAAAAATTAAAACGGCCACCCGGCCGGATAGAGGACCTCACGGCCAACATGGAGCGGCAAGCAACGCCGCACAGAAGGCAATACGCGATCCACGCAAGTGCTCGCATCAAAAGGACGGAGCAACTAGATCCATCTATGGACCGTGCAAGCGCGCTCCAGCACACGATGCAACACACCAAACATCTGAACACCACGGCACACCCAGATACAGGGGTGCCACACACCCCCTATGTTTCACCGATGAGGTGCTGCACCATGAATTTCCAAAGGGATTCAAACCCGTAAACATAGAGGCATACGACGGAACAACAAACCCTGGGGTCTGGATTGAGGACTATATCCTCCACATCCATATGGCTCGAGGAGACGATCTCCACTCCATTAAATACTTACCCCTCAAACTCAAAGGGCCAGCTCGACACTGGCTTAAAAGCCTCCCCGAAAACTCCATTGGAAGCTGGGAAAAGCTCGAAGACGCTTCCCGGGCAAATTTTCAAGGGACTTATGTCCGACCTCCGGACGTGGACGATTTGAGTCATATAACTCAACAGCCCGGAGAGTCAGCCTGAAAGCTTTGGAATAGGTTTCTTACTAAAAAGAACCAAATAGTCGACTGTCCGGACGCCGAAGCCTTGGCAGCTTTTAAGCATAGCGTCCGTGACGAATGGCTCGCCAGACACCTCGGCCAAGAAAAGCCGAGAACAATGGCAGCATTAACAAACCTCATGACCCGCTTTTGCGCGGGTGAGGATAGCTGGCTAGCCAGATGCAGCACCAGCGACCCCAGTACATCCGAAGCTAGAGATGGAAATGGGAAATCACGGCGCAACAACAATAACAAACGCCGCAATAAAGAAGACAACACGAAGAGCACGACAGTAAAGGCCGGATTCAAAAGCTCTCGGCCAAGTCAGCAAAAACCACCCTCTAAAGGCGCCAGAGACGAACTGTCCAGCCTAAACAAATTTCTGGACCAAGTATGTCAGATCCATAGCAACCCTGGTAAACCAGCTAATCATACCCACAGAGAATGTTGGGTCTTCAAGCAGTCCGGCAAGCTCAACGCCGTACACAAGGGGGAGGATACACCAAGCGAAGACGAGGATGAGCCTCTCAAGCAAGACACTGGGGAACAAAAGAAGTTTCCACCAGAAGTCAAAACAGCCAACGTGTTACATGTGATCAAGGGAAGCAAAGCGGCACTCCCAGAAAGATATGCCCAAGGGCCTATCATCGCGAAATCCTGCCACTGGTCGTCTCAAACGATCACTTTCGACCATCGTGATTACTCAGCAAGTACCCGGCGTGCAGGATGTGCTGCCCTGGTATTAGATCCAATAATTGACGGATACCACTTTACACGAGTCCTGATGGACGGTGGTAGCAGTTTAAACCTGATATACCAGGATACAATCCGCGAAATGGGGATAGACCCAATGAAAATCCTCCATAGCAACACTACCTTTAAAGGAGTAACACCAGGCCCAGGGGCTCACTGCACGGGCTCCCTGCTACTAAAGGTTATATTCGGCTTCCTAACTTTTGTAGCGAACATTTAACCTTCCACATTGCTCCGTTCCAAAGTGGTTATCAAGCACTACTTGGACGCTAAGCTTTTGCTCGCTTTAATGCAATACCACATTACGCTTCCCTCATGCTCAAGATGCCCGGTCTACGTGGCATCATTACAATGAACGGGAATATTGAGCGATCTTTGCGCTCCGAAAAGAATGTGACTGCCTTAGCAGCCGCACACTAAAAATGGCCTCACCAACTAAAGCATTTGATAGGTCGTCAAGACCACGGACACGGTTAGACAAGTCCGGCGCAACTATATGTAATTCATACCGGATTGAGGGCCACATCCCTATTACAAATACAAGGGGCTTAACCCGCGCAGACAAGTGGCAATTTTTACTCATTTTTAATTATACATGGTTTCTTTAAAAAACTACCTTTTTGCACGACAACTTTTTCACCGAAGTTCCTCTCTTTTACAGATGACCATCATGCTACACCCGTCCAGGATACGGCAAAACAGAGACACAGGCGCAGACGTGCAGTAGGGACCCGCTCCAAGGATTCTTTTTAGATTAAGACCATGCGTAAACCTTTTTTACTGTCTCTTGTTGATACACATCCCTCAAATTCTCAACACAATTGAGAAGGATGCCGACGTCTTGGCATGTGGCCACGTCAGAATAATGCACGTACCTGGACATAAGGGGCTTCTTACAAAGGGCACTATTTAGGCCCGGTTTATACCATAAAGACCGAATACCTTAGGGAGTGTTCGGCGTCGCGAGTTTGGCCTTATATGCATCAGTTCCGAATCATTGTCTTTGGTCAAATGTTGGGTTTGCCCGGCTCCTGTGTTTTGGTGCCTTACGTTCCGCTTTATCGACTAAGTCAGCACCAGGAGAACTACTGCGATTGTGCCCTGGTTCATCCAGATGAGCACCTCAGTAGAGAAAGTCGAAAACTGACTGTCATGATATAGCATGAGACTGGTCAACCACTCGATGACCTATCGGAATGTTAGAATTCCTCCGCCTTAACAAAGGGCCGTTTTCCGGCCAGGCATGTACGCACCCCGAGATCGGGAGAGTGCGGAGCCACCAGGGGCTATCTAGTAGCCCCACTGTCAAACTCCTATGGCTAAGTGAAAGTGTTAAAGCATTATAGTCCGGTTGCCTCGTTCGCTGCGCTATCACCTCCTTAATAGGACCAAGACGTTGGGTTAAGTGTGAACACGCGTTTTTTGCGAGCACCTCCGCATTATATGCGTGGGGGTTGAAGCCGACGACTGCAATCTTTCAGGTTATATACATATATACATAAACGGCCTCACGGGAGGCATCATATTACTTTCCGGCAAAAGTATAAATACAGCCTTACTATATTTCATAAAAACATTGTGTTTACAATGGGAATACATGTCACTCAAACACAATATTCTTCGAGCACTGGGACTCTATCAAACGAGCACCCTCAAGAACCTCTTCAAAATAGTGCTCGACAGCTACTCGGGCTATGGCCGAACCTTGCGCCGCAACAGTGGTAGCATCCATCTCCGCCCAGTATGCCTTGACACGGGCAAAGGCCATCCGCGAGCTTTCTATGCACACCAACCTCTTCATCGCGTTGATGCGCGGCACCGCATCAAGGAACTGCTGCACTAAGCTGAAATAGCTGTTCGGCTTCAGCTTCTCCGGCCAAAAATGATCTACAACGGACCTCATGGTGAGTCCGGACAACCTATTAAGTTCGGCCCATTCGGCTGATCAGTCAAGGGAAGAGGGCGCTCTGGAACGCTAAATTGCGACCAGAGCAACTTGTCTACTTCATGATCTGACTGATCTCCGAAGTATTCGACCGCATCGATAGCACTTGCCGCCAAGTCCATATATGCGTTTGCCGAACTCCACAGCCGATCCAGAGGGGCATACCCCGGATCTCCGAACTTCCTCTGCAGCAGAAAGGGCTTCCCAGCCGCAATATCCCCGGCTTCGCGCAGCTCCTCCTTCTTCGCCCTCATAGCAGAGCGAGTGTTTTTGGTCGCCATCATGGCCTTCTCAAGGTCCGCTGCCTTCACTCGGTTCTCTTCTTCAAGGAACTGGCAACGGTCGGCGGTGCCTTCTAATTCTACGGCCATCTTGGCCATCTTTTCTTTGCTTTCACAATGGGCGGCCTTCTCGACTCTTAACTCTTTGGCCGCCTTCAAAGCAGCCGCATTACTAACCCTCGCTTGTTCCTTGGCTCGAGCGAGTTCCGCCCGAAGGGTCTCCACGGTGGCAGCTCCGTCTGCTGTCACAACATATTAAAGATACTGGCATCATGCTGCTCTTATTATGTGACATTCACCAGAAAACATTACTTACCCTGTGATTCGTCAAGCCGCTTGTTAACAAGCCCGATGTCGGCGTCTGCCGCATCCAGTTGCCGCTTTAATTCGGCAAACTCACTAGTCCGGCTAGCCACCGGAGCTTCCACCACCTACACATAAAGGCAGTCTGGTTATTGCCTGGGACTATGATCCTCTGTTCGCTGCCATTCTCGACGACAACCAGAGTCTCAGGGGCTACTATCTACACAGGGCACACCTAACATGTGCGGTACTATCAAATATCATTTCACGTACCTCAAAGCCTGTCAGTAGACTCATAAAGGCTTCATGTAATCCGCTTTCGGCGGACGAAATTCTTTCCATCACCGTACCCATTAGCGTACGGTGTTCTTCTGAGATGGCCGCTCGCTCCAACAGCTCCCTCAGAACGTTCGACCGCATACCAGACGGTGTCGGACTCTTTTGTTTGCTCCCTTTGAGAGCCGGACGCTGGGGACTTTGGGTGACTATGGGATTATCTTCTGGCCTCACCGGATCCGGAGAGGCCCTCCATGACGACACTTCGGGGTCACCCGCTTCTTGAGCGGAGGAGTCCGGGGGAGGCGTTTCGCTCTCCATCATCTCTAGAAGAAGATCCCTCGAAGACGAGCTCAGCTGAGAAGGGCAAAGACCCGAACTGCATGATATATGCGGCGGTTATTTTCCTCAGAGGAAAGGTAGTATACCTTCACTATTAAAGTATTTTTTGAATCACTTATGACTCGTTGGAGGGCTGATCCCCCCGCGGACTTTGTGCGGCAAGAGCACCCCTTGAGGCAGGACCCTCTGTTGGAGACTTCTTCTCTCGTTTGGAGGCCTTGGCTTTCGGATCCTCAGAAGCAGTCCTCTTCCTCCCTCGGTTATCCTCCTTTATGGAGGCGCTCATTCCCTCGGTTGGAACTGGCAGTGATGGGGGCCCGCTTTCGCTCATATTACTCCCCCCTGTATGTTCCTTCGAGGGCTCCGGGCAAGGTGCGAGCTCGAGCATCTTTTCCAGCACTGGATTTTCCAAACCCTCAGGGAGGGGGGCCGAACACCGAATCATCTTCGCTTTTGTTAGCCAGTCCTGGTCAAAGAGCGATTTCTCAGAGATGACATCACGATGAATAAAAGATGGTGTGTTCGGCTAGAGGATTACTTACTTGTTCGGCGGCGCGGTTACTTCTCAGGCCCACGTCCTCGGTAGTATCCGGACACTCTATTTGAGGTATGAAGAATGACTTGTACATTTCCTCATGTGTCAGGCCGAGGAAACTTTGAATAGCACGCGGTCCTTCTGGGTTGAACTCCCATAAGTGAAGGGGCCGGCGTTTGCAGGGCTGGACTCGACAAACCAGCATAACTTGCATTACCATAACCAAATTAAAATCTCCCTCGAAGAGATCTTGAATGCGGCTTTGCAATATAAACACGTCCTTGGCTGGACCCCAGCTCAGCCCTCTGCTAATCCATGACATCAGTTGTGGTGGGGGGGCCTGAGCAGAAAATGGGGGCAGCCGCCCACTTGGCACTTCTGGGAGCTGTGATGTAAAACCACTCCCGTTGCCATAATCCGGACACCTCTGGAAAGGAACCTTTCGGCCACGGAGCTCCTGCCATCTTGCTTATTGACGCACCTCTGCACGCCGCATGTTTCCCCTCGATCATCTTCCGCTTCACTTCAAAGGTCTTGAGCCACAGGCCGAAGTGAGGGGTAATGCGGAGGAAGGCCTCACACATGACAATAAATGTCGAGATGTGGAGAAAGGAGTCCGGAGCTAGATTGTGGAAATCTAGCCCGTAATAGAACATCAAACCCCTGACGAAGGGATCCAGAGTGAGGCCTAGGCCTCGGAGGAAGTGGGAGACGAACACGATGTTCTCGTTGGGTTCGGGAGTGGGGACGACCTGCCCTCGAGCAGGAAGCCGATGCGAAACCTTGGCGGTCAGGTATCTGGCCTCCCTCAACTTCTTGATATCCTCTTTCATAACGGAGGAGGGCATCCATCGGCCTTGAAGGCTGGATCCGGACATGATTGAAGATCCAGAGCACCTGACCTGGGCTTTGGGTGTTAGAACTCGACGCGGGGGAAGGGTTCGATTGAGCAAGAGAGGGAAAAAGCAAAAACCTTGTCCTTTATAAAGAGGGTGAATATCAAGCGTCCTCACCGTGGTCGTTTGGACTTGCCTATAATCTAGGAGTCCTAGACACGGTTGGGTTACCCACGACCGTATTAATGAGAATCCCGTAATTAGGGGAACACGATCTCTGCTTTGACAAGACATGTCAAGAAACCGCCTCGCGTTATGCGCGGAGCTGGTTGAAGAAAACCAGTTCGAATAAGCACCGGGCCATGGCATGATGTCATGTTGCCAAAACGTGTCAGCAGATTAAGATTTGTGGAAATATTATTCTCTACGGTGGTATGTGGAACTTATTTTGCAGGGTCGGACACTATCCTTATATTCAAAATTCTTCCGTGGTGTATTCGGAGGAGGAACCCGCCTTGCAATGCCGAAGACGATACTACGCGCCGAACTCATCGTCACTGAAAGCCTGGTTCAGGGGCTACTCTGGGAGTTCTGGATTAGGGGGTCTCCAGACAGCCGGACTGTGTCGATTGGCCGAACTGTTAGACTATGAAGATACAGGATTGAAGACTTTGTCTCGTGTCCGGATGGGACTCTACTTGGCGTGGAAGGCAAGCTAGGCAATATGGATATGTATATCTCCTCCTTTGTAACCGACCTTGTGTAACCCTAACCTCTCCGGTGTCTATATAAACCAGAGAGTTTTAGTCCATAGGACAACATACAATCATACCATAGGCTAGCTTCTAGGGTTTAGCCTCTTTGATCTCGTGGTAGATCTACTCTTGTACTACCCATATCATCAATATTAATCAAGCAGGACGTAGGGTTTTACCTCCATCAAGAGGGCCCGAACCTGGGTAAAACATTGTGTCCCCTACCTCCTGTTACCATCCGGCCTAGACGCATAGTTCGGGACCCCCTACCCGAGATCCGCCGGTTTTGACACCGACATTGGCGCTTTCATTAAGAGTTCCTCTGTATAATGATCTCCATGAAGAAATGAAGCCTACAGTTTGTCTTTAAGGTCTTGAAATGCTTCCAACACTGACATGTTGCTTGTTCTGGTTGGGCAAATGTAATCCCAACATTGTGCAGCAAAAGGGCAACTCCAAAAAAGATGATGTATAAGTCTCCTCCTGATGACAATTTCGAACAACACAGTTATAATCATCCAGCTCAAAGTTCTTTCTTCTTAGTAGTTTCCTACTATTAACTCTATCATGCAACAGTTGCCAGAAGAAAATTTTGTGTTTAGGTTGACATGAGCTTTTCCATATCCAACTAAAATGAGGTGGAGTTATCTTATATCCAATTAACACCTTACATGCTTTGATTGAGGAGTAAAATTCATTGCCCCATATGTAGCTCCATGTGTCCCTCAACTGCAAGTGCTCTGAGTTTCTCAAAGAGATGCAAATAGTTTCCATTTCAAGGAATTCCTCATATGCTTGGGTGGTCAGTGGTAGGTGAAATAAATCCTGGAGATACTCAGTATGGATGACTTGATTGACAGTAATAGAGGTATTTCTGGCAAAAGTAATGAGGTGGTGAAATTTGTGTTTCATGACAAAGTCATGCCAACAATCAACCCAAAACAGAGCACTTTGACCATCTCCTACATTACATCTAGCAATTGCTTTATATTGATCAATAAGAGCTAAATTTGACTTCCACCAGAAGGATCCCTCCCTGCTGTTGCCTGGCAAATTCCCAGTACTGTAGTATGTCTCCCAAACAAGATTTACCCAGGGAATATCATGTCTGTTGAAAAACTTATGAAGATTTTTCATGAGCAATGTCTTGTTGTGTGTGAAAATATCCATGACTCCTAAACCTCCTTGACTCTTGGGTCTACAGACAGTTTTCCATGCCACAAGTGTTGGTCTACGATCCCCCAAATCCGGGCCCCTCCATAGGCAATGTCTCAAATATAAGATCCAACTATAATAGCAAAGCTCGCGATACATCAAGATCGTATCACCTCAAGAACACGAGAGAGAGAGAGAGAGATCAAACACATAGCTACTGGTACATACCCTCAGCCCCGAGGGAGAACTACTCCCTCCTCGTCATGGAGAGCACCAGGATGATGAAGATGGCCACCGGAGAGGGATGCCCCCTCCGATAGGGTGTCAGAACGGGTCTAGATTGGCTTTCGGTGGCTACGGAGGCTTCTGGCGGCGGAACTCCCGATCTATTGTGCTTTCTGGAGGTTTCAATATTTATATGATTTTTTGGCATAGGTCTCACATCAGGGGGGGACTCTGGGTTGTCCACGAGGCAGGGGCCCATTCCCAGGGGGGTGGGCGCGCCCCCACCCTCGTGGGCAGCCTAGGACTCTCCTGGACCAACTCTATTACTCCGGGGTCTTCTTTTGGTCCATAAAAAATCATCAAAAATTGGCGCGTCAATTGGACTCCGTTTGGTATTCCTTTTCTGTAAAACTCAAAAACAAGGAAAAAACAGAAATGGGCACTGGGCTCTAGGTTAATAGGTTAGTCCCAAAAATCATATAAAATAGCATATGAATGCATATAAAACATCCAGGGTTGATAATATAATAGCATGGAACAATCAAAAATTATAGATACGTTGGAGACGTATCAGCATCCCTAAGCTTAATTCCTGCTCGTCCTCGAGTATGTAAATGATAAAAACAGAATTTTTGATGTGGAATGCTACCTAACATATTTATCCATGTAGTTCTATTTATTGTGGCAAGAATATTCAGATCCATAAGATTCAAGACAAAAGTTTATGTTGACATAAAAATAATAATACTTCAAGCATACTAACAAAGCAATCATGTCTTCTCAAAATAACATGGCCAAAGAAAGCTATCCCTACAAAATCATATAGTATGGCTATGCTCCATCATCACCACACAACATATTTAAATCATGCACAACCCCGATGAAAAGCCAAGCAATTGTTTCATACTTTTGATGTTCTCAAAATTTTTCAATCTTCGCGCAATACATGAGCGTGAGCCATGGACATAGCACTATAGGTGGAATAGAATGGTGGTTGTGGAGAAGACAAAAGGGAGAAGATAGTCTCACATCAACTAGGCGTATCAACGGGAAATGGAGATGCCCATTAATAGATATCAATGTGAGTGAGTAGGGATTGCCATGCAACGTATGCACTAGAGCTATAAATGTATGAACGCTCAACAAAAGAAACTAAGTGGGTGTGTATCCAACTTTCTTGCTCACGAAGACCTAGGGCACTTGAGGAGGCCCATTGTTGGAATATACAAACCAAGTTCTATAATGAAAGATTCCCACGAGTATATGAAAGTAACAACATAAGAGACTCTCTATCATGAAGATCATGGTGCTACTTTGAAGCACAAGTGTGGTAAAAGGATAGTAGCATTGTCCCTTCTCTCTTTTTCTCTCATTTTTTTATTTTTTATTTTATTTTTTATTTGGGCCTTTTCTCTTTTTTATGGCCTCTTTTTTTATTTGTTTTTATTTTTCGTCCGGAGTCTCATCCCAACTTATGGGGGAATCATAGTCTCCATCATCCTTTCATCACTGGGACAATGCTCTAATAATGATGATCATCACACTTTTATTTACTTACAACTCAAGAATTACAACTCGATACTAAGAACAAAATATGACTCTATATGAATGCCTCTGGCGGTGTACCGGGATGTGCAATGACTCATCAGTGACATGTATGAAAGAATTATGAACGGTGGCTTTGCCACAAATACGATGTCAACTACATGATCATGCAAAGCAATATGACAATGATGAAGCGTGTCATAATAAACGGAACGGTGGAAAGTTGCATGGCAATATATCTCGGAATGGCTATGGAAATGCCATGATAGGTAGGTATGGTGGCTGTCTTGAGGAAGATATATGGTGGGTTTATGGTACCGGCGAAAGTTTCGCAGTACTAGAGAGGCTAGCAACGGTGGAAGGGTGAGAGTGCGTATAATCCATGGACTCAACATTAGTCATAAAGAACTCACATACTTATTGCAAAAATCTATTAGTCATCGAAACAAAGTACTACGCGCATGCTCCTAGGGGGATAGATTGGTAGGAAAAGACCATCACTCATCCCCGACCGCCACTCATAAGGAAGACAATCAATAAATAAATCATGCTCCGACTTCATCACATAACGGTTCACCATACGTGCATGCTACGGGAATCACAAACTTCAACACAAGTATTTCTCAAATTCACAACTACTCAACTAGCATGACTCTAATATCACCATCTCCATATCTCAAACAATTATCAAGTATCAAACTTCTCATAGTATTCAATGCACTTTATATGAAAGTTTTTATTGTGCCCATCTTGGATGCCCATCATATTAGGACTAAATTCATAACCAAAGCAAATTACTATGCTGTTTAGGACTCTCAAAATAATATAAGTGAAGCATGAGAGTTCATCTATTTCTTCAAAATAAAACCACCACCGTGCTCTAAAAATATATAAGTGAAGCACTAGAGCAAATGACAAACTACTCCAAAAGATATAAGTGAAGATCAATGAGTAGTTGAATAATTATGCAACTATGTGAAGACTCTCTAACATTTAAGAATTTCAGATCTTGGTATTTTATTCAAACAGCAAGCAAAACAAAATAAAATAAATTGACGCTCCAAGCAAAACACATATCATGTGGTAAATAAAAATATAGCTACAAGTAAAGTTACCGATGAACGAAGACGAAAGAGGGGATGCCTTCCGGGGCATCCCCAAGCTTAGGCTCTTGGTTGTCCTTGAATATTGCCTTGGGGTGCCTTGTGAATCCCCAAGCTTAGGCTCTTTCCAATCCTTGTTCCATAATCCATCCAAACTTAACCCAAAACTTGAAAACTTCACAACACAAAACTCAAAAAAGAAAATCTCGTGAGCTCTGTTAGCGAAAGAAAACAAAACACCACTTCAAGGTACTGTAATGAACTCATTCTTTATTTATATTGGTGTTAAACCTACTGTATTCCAACTTCTATATGGTCTATAAACTATTTCACTAGCCATAGATTCATCAAAATAAGCAAACAACACATGAAAAACAGAATCTGTCAAAAACAGAACAGTCTGTAGTAATCTGTGACTAACGAAAACTTATAGAACCCCAAAAATTCTAACATAAATTTCTGGACGTGAGCAATTTATCTATTAATCATCTGCAAAAAGAATTAACTAAATATCACTCTCCAATAAAAAATGGCAGCAATTCTCGTGAGCGCTAAAGTTTCTGTTTTTTTACAGCAATATCAACAAAGACTTTCCCCAAGTCTTCCCAAAGGTTCTACTTGGCACAAACACTAATGAAAACATAAAACCACATCTATAAAGAGGCTATATGAAATATTTATTACTACATAGGAACAAAAATCAAGGAACAAAAATAAAAATTGGGTTGCCTCCCAACAAGCGTTATCGTTTAACGCCCCTAGCTAGGCATGATGATTCCAATGATGCTCACATAAAAGATAAGAATTGTAACATAAAGAGAGTATCATGAAGAATATGACTAGCACATTTAAGTCTAACCTACTTCCTATGCATAGGGATTTTGTGAGCAAACAACTTATCGGAACAATAATCAACTAGCATAGGAAGGCAAAACAAGCATAACTTTGAAACTTTAAGCACATAGAGTG
Organism: Triticum dicoccoides; assembly: GCF_002162155.2. Lineage (NCBI taxonomy): Eukaryota > Viridiplantae > Streptophyta > Magnoliopsida > Poales > Poaceae > Triticum > Triticum dicoccoides. The sequence continues at coordinate 172,048,133 of NC_041388.1, forward strand.
GAAACTTGATATTATTGCCATTCCTACAAGCATAAGTTCCTCCCTCATAATAATTTTCAGTTGCATCATGAATTAATTCAACAATATAACCATCACCTAAAGCATTATTTTCATGATCTACAAGCATAGAAATTTTATTACTCTCCACACAAGCAAAAATTTTCTCATGAATAATAGTGTGAGCAAACTCAACAAAATAATTATCATGTGAGGCATAATCCAATTGAAAACTAAAATCATGATGACAAGTTTCATGGATATCATTATTCTTTATAGCATACAAGTCATCACAATAATCATCATAGATAGCAACTTTGTTCTCATAATCAATTGGAACCTCTTCCGAAATAGTGGATTCATCACAAAATAAAGTCATGACCTCTCCAAATCCACTTTCATTAATATAATAATCATAAGTAGGAGGCATGCTTTCATCATAATAAATTTGCTTATCAAAACTTGGGGGACAAAAAATATCATCTTCATCAAACATAGCTTCCCCAAGCTTGTGGCTCTGCATATCATTAGCATCATGGATATTCAAGGAATTCATACTAACAACATTGCAATCATGCTCATCATTCAAAGATTTAGTGCCAAACATTTTAATGCATTCTTCTTCTAACACCTTGGCACAATTTTCCATTTCGTCATACTTAAGAAAGATATTAAAAAGATGAAGCGTATGAGACAAACTCAATTCCAATTTTTTTGTAGTTTTCTTTTATAAACTAAACTAGTGCTAAAACAAGAAACAAAAAGATTCGATTGCAAGATCTAAAGATATACCTTCAAGCGCTAACATCCCCGGCAACGGCGCCAGAAAAGAGCTTGATGTCTACTACATAACCTTCTTCTTGTAGACGTTGTTGGGCCTCCAAGTGCAAAGGTTTGTAGGACAGTAGAAAATTTCCCTCGAGTGGATGACCTAAGGTTTATCAATCCGTAGGAGGCGTAGGATGAAGATGGTCTCTCTCAAGCAACCCTGCAACCAAATAACAAAGAGTCTCTTGTGTCCCCAACACACCCAATACAATGGTAAATTGTATAGGTGCACTAGTTCGGCGAAGAGATGGTGATACAAATGGTATATGGATAGTAGATAATGGTTTTTGTAATCTGAAAATATAAAAACAACAAGGTAACTAATGATAAAAGTGAGCACAAACGGTATTGCAATGCTAGGAAACAAGGCCTAGGGTTCATACTTTCACTAGTGCAAGTTCTCTCAACAATAATAACATAGTTGGATCATATAACTATCCCTCAACATGCAACAAAGAGTCACTCCAAAGTCAGTAATAGCAGAGAACAAACGAAGAGATTATGGTAGGATACGAAACCACCTCAAAGTTATTCTTTCCAATCAATGCGTTGGGCTATTCCTATAAGTGTCACAAACAGCCCTAGAGTTCGTACTAGAATAACACCTTAAGACACAAATCAACTGTAGCGACCAGACCTCAAACGGTCCAATCTCTGTGCTTAGGTGTCATCCATGGATCAGTAATGCTGACACCACACAGTACTTGAAGGATTTATAATAGAGTAGCAATCACACACTTATTACATCGAGTGCCTCAAAAGAGAACTTATTACAATAAATATGGCTTAAGGCCATCTAATAACGATAACAGTGGAAGGCTTGGAAGATAAGTGAGTCCATCAACTCCAACGGCATCACTGAATATAGAACCACGACCTAAAGGCACCTTAATCGTCATCTGAAAAGTCTGCAACATTAACGTTGCAGCCTAAAACGGGTCAGCACATGGAATATGCTGGCAATGTAACACATAGAGAGTAATGGAATGAAATAGGCTATTATATATGCATATATGGCTGGTGGAAAGCTCTATGATTACAGTTTGTGTAAAGCCAATTTTCCCTACTGCAAAGGAATAAATTTTATTTAACTATCATGGTAGTTGTTAAACATTGAGAATGGTTGACAACATTCTCAATCCCAATTAAGCATCATCATTAAACAAAACCCAACAAAATTAATTTTGGAGTAACATGTTGAGATTCACATGATAATCCAGGTACTAGATACTCAAGATGTCCATAACCATGGACACGGCTAACCATGATTAGTTTATACACTCTGCAGAGGTTTGCGCACTTTTGCCCACAAGACTTGATCTCCTCCGCTGGATTTCTCGCACTACATGGTGTTTGAGAAATGGATGACCGAGACATAGTCTTTCAGAAGTGCTAGCACCTTACGAACGGGTAGACCGTACCAACCTACATCCCCTACATTTGCTAGTCTACCACTGTAAGAGTTCGCACGACTTAGTCAACTATGCTAGAGCCCATAGTAGCTTGTGGCTGCACACGGAAGTTTCTAGCATGAATAATCTCATGATCCCTTTGAGCCTGGGTAGCGGTCCAAAAGAAAATAGGCAATCGCTGGAATACCGAGGTGCCTCAATCCACCCAGATGTGTGTTTAGGTTGCCACCTTAAATAAACCATTAATGAACAATCTCACATCTGTCAAGGATACACTCACCCAATCCACGTCTACTAGCATAGCATGGCATAATAAGCAAACGTAGAAGTAACTCCCAAAGGTTTGATAATAAACAGGTAATAGGTTCTACCTCAACTACTTCGCAAACCCACAATTTAATTAGATCCTAATGATGCAATGTGTGAGGATTGATCTAATGTAATAAAACTGGGTAGTAGGAGGTATGATCAAAGTGTTACTTGCCTTGCTGATGATCCACAAAACCTAGCGATTCGAAGTAGCAAGCGGCACACTCCGGGTACTCTATCGCAAAAAAACAAGCATACAATAAGTACTCAAGTAAGGCATAGGTAAAACACGAATAAAAGATCTAACCAGAAAGTTCAACTTAAGAACTCCAGTTGGCAAAAGAATCAACACGAACGAAGCAACAAAAGACAAACGACAAAAGAAACAAGCTTCGTTTACTATTCTGGATCTAGGGCAATTTTTTACAGTGGCAAAAACTTGTTTAAGTTGGTTAAACGGAAAGGGGGTTTCGAGACGAAACTCCAGGCGCTTGAATCGCCTGATTCCGATAAACGAGCGAAAAGTTAAACTAAAACGAACATCGAATCAGAGATCGCGGTCAGAAAAACCGCGGATTTAATCCGAGAAAAAGAAAGACGATGAACAGGTTAACGAACAAAAGTTCGTTAACAGGAACTAAACGAAAAACGCGTTCGTTAAAATGAACGGATGATCGGGCGCTCGCTAAATAAATAAACCATAGAAAACCGATCTATTTAAAAAAAAACGAAAACTAGGGTTTTTGAAAAAAACCGAAGCGGCCTTTTCTAAAAAACTGGCCGGCGGCTACCTCGGCGGCGGTGCTCTGGAGAGGCTCCGGCAGGGCGGTAGATGGCGCGAGGCGGCGGGGTGGCGGCTCCGGGCGGCGCGGGGCGGCGGCAGGCAGCGCGGCGGCGGGGCGTGCGGCGGCGGCGGCGGTGCTGGTGTGGTTGCAGGGGGGGCGGCGGTGGTTATAAAGGGGCGGGGGAGGACGACTTGGGGGAGGGGTCGGCCTCGGGAGGCGTGTCCTCCCCGGACACGGTAGTGGCGGCGATCGGGACTCCGGTCCTGATCCGGCTGGAGGCGGCGGCGGCTGGCTGGGCCTGCCCGCTCGGCTGGGCCCTTGGCCTAGTCAGGCGCGGGGTTTTTTTAAAACAATTTCGCTGCGCCAAAAAAATTTCTAGAAAGATAAATAAAAATCTAAAAATGCCAAGACAAATATTCTTCGTCTAAATAAAATATTTAGAACAGGATGAACATTTTTTTGGCTCTAAATGCAATTTTTGAAAACGTGTATTTTTTCCTAAATTCAAATAAAATAGAAAATAAAACCAAAATAAAATCTTATTTGATTTTTTTATTAAATCCTCAATATTTTTTATTTTTGGGAAAGTCATTTTATTCCATCTCTCATATTTTGATAATAGAAATAATTGAATATAAAATAAATAAAATCAAATGATCCTATTTTCAAAATTTGAGGAAACTCAAATATGAAAATAACGAAATCCCCAACTCTCTCCGAGGGTCCTTGAGTTGCATAGAATTTCGAGGATCCACCAAAATGCAAATAAAATATGCTATGCAATGATGATCTAGTGTATAACATTCCAAATTGAAAATTTGGGATGTTACAAACCTACCCCCTTAAGATGAATCTCGCCCTCGAGATTCGGGTTGGCTAGAAAATAGGTGAGGGTGGTCCTTCAGCAATTCTTCCTCTCGCTCCCAGGTGGCTTCATCCTCCGTGTGGTGGCTCCACTGAACTTTGCAAAACTTGATAACCTTGCTGCGGGTGACTCGACTGGCATACTCTAGAATCTTAATTGGTTTCTCCTCATAGGTCAAATCATTGTCCAACTGAATTGCTTCCAGCGGCACCGTATCTCTCAGCAGTATATCAGCCATTTCTGCGTGGCACTTTTTCAACTGGGAAACGTGGAATACGTCGTGAACTTCTGACAATCCTTCGGGCAACTCCAACTTATAGGCTACTTCTCCCATACGCTCCAAAACTTTGTATGGGCCTACAAAACGTGGCGCTAATTTTCCCTTAACTCCAAAGTGCTTAACTCCTCGAAGTGGTGATACTCGAAGATAAACTTGGTCTCCGACTTCGTAAACTGTCTCTTGCATTTTGAACCTGCGTAGCTCTTCTGCCTGGACTGAGCTACCTTGAGCCTATCGCGAATCAATTTCACTTTCTGTTCAGACTCCTTAATCCGATCCAGTCCAAACAACTGACGGTCTCCAACTTCATCCCACGACAATGGGGTCCTGCACCTCCTTCAGTACAAGGCTTCGAAAGGGGCCATCATCAAACTGGATTGATAACTGATGTTGTAAGAGAACTCTGCATATGGTAAATTCTCGTCCCAACTAGATCCATAATCTAGCACACAAGCTCTTAACATATCCTCCAAAATCTGATTGACTCTCTCGGTCTGTCCATCTTTCTGCGGATGGAAAGCTGTACTAAACTCCAGTATGGTACCCAAAGTTTCATGCAACTGATTCCAGAACTTTGAGGTGAATTGGGTTCCTCTATCTGATACAATGCTCCTTGGAACTCCATGCAGACATACGATTCTGGTCATGTATATCTTTGCCTACTTTGCACTGGTATAGGTAGTCTTCACTGGAATGAAATGAGCTACCTTTGTCAAATGATCGACTACAACCCAAATCGAGTCATAGCCTGAACGAGTTCTGGGCAATCCTGTGATAAAATCCATGCCTAACTGATCCCACTTCCATTCGGGTATCGGCAATGGCTGTAGCAATCCTGCTGGCTTCTGATGCTCTGCCTTTACTCTCTGGCATACATCACAAGCTGCTACATATTCCGCAATATCCTTCTTCATTCTGGCCCACCAGAAAGTATCCTTCAAATCCAAATACATCTTGGTATTTCCTGGGTGAATTGACTATGGTGAATCATGGGCCTCTTGCAGAATTAACTTCCTAATCTCCGAATCATTAGGCACATAAACACGGTCTTCAAACAATAAGGTATCGTGCTCATCCTCACGAATTCCCTTAGTTTTTGCTTTGCTCATTCTCCTTAATAGAAGCGATCTCTTTGTCAGTCCTTTGAGCTTCTCTGATCTTATCCATCAAAGTAGACTGAATCTCCAATGCTGCTACATAGCCTCTCGAAACTATCTCCAAACATAGCTCACGAAGATTCTCGGCTAACTCCCTTGGTAAATCTCCCGTCATTAAGGTGTTGACATGACTTTTACGGCTCAACGCGTCAGCTACTATGTTAGCCTTTCCGGGGTGATAATGCAATCTCATATCATAATCCTTGATGAGCTCCAACCATCTCCTTTGCCTGAGGTTCAACTCCTTCTGCGTGAAAATATACTTCAAACTCTTGTGATCCGTGTACACCTCACAATGGTTTCCAATGAGAAAATGTCTCCAGGTTTTCAATGCATGCACTACGGCTGCTAACTCCAAATCATGCGTAGCATAATTCAACTCATGAGGTTTGAGCTGTCGTGAGGCATAGGAAACAACTCTTCCTTCCTGCATAAGCATTGCTCCAAGTCCTCGACGTGAAGCATCGCAATACACCTCATAATCCTTGGACTGATCTGGCAAAATCAACACAGGTGATGTAACCAAACGTTTCTTCAACTCCTGGAAACTGGCCTCACATTCCTCAGTCCATATGAACTTGGTATCCTTTTTCAACAACTCTGTCATAGGCTTCGCAATCTTCGAGAAATTCTCAATAAATCTCCGGTAGTATCCTGTGAGTCCAAGAAAACTCCAGATCTCTCCAACTGTTGTTGGGGCTTCCCAATTGGTCACGGTATCAACTTTAGTGGGATCTACTGCTATTCCTTCTCCCGATATAACGTGTCCGAGAAATCCAACTTCCTTCAACCAAAACTCACATTTGCTAAACTTGGCATATAATTGATGTTCTCTGAGCTTACCAAGTACCAAATGCAAATGCTCCTTATGCTCCTCTTCATTCTTCGAGTAAACCAGGATATCATCAATGAACACTACGACGAACTTATCCAGAAACTCCATAAACACCTTGTTCATCATGTTCATAAAATATGCAGGTGCGTTAGTCAGACCAAATGACATAACGATATACTCGTACAGCCCATACCTGGTAGTAAAAGCCGTCTTAGGTATATCCTGTTCTCGAATCTTCAACTGGTGGTATCCTGATCGCAGGTCGATCTTGGAAAATACGTTAGCTCCTTGCAATCGATCAAACAGATCATTGATCATCGGTAGTGGGTACTTGTTCCTGATGGTTACTTCATTCAATCCTCGATAATCAACAACCATCCTTAACGATCCATCCTTCTTCTCCACTAGAAGTATTGGCGATCCCCAAGGTGAAGAACTTGGGTGAATATATCCTTTATCCAGTAACTCCTTAATCTGCTTCTTAATCTCCACCAAATCCTTTGCGGGCATCCTATATGGTCTCTTTGATATTGGCCCTGTGCCTGGCAAAAGCTCAATCAAAAACTCAATATCTCTATCCGGTGCCATGCCTGACAATTCCTGTGAAAATACATCCGGGAAATCCTTCACCACTGGTACTTCCTCCTGCACAACTCCTGTTAAACAATTTACTTGAGTCCTCTTTGGCACATGCCGGGATACATACTTGATCCTTCTTCCTTCTTGGGTGGTAAGCATAATTGACTTACTGGCACATTCAATATTCCCTTCATACTTTGATAACCAATCCATGCCTAATATCACATCCAATCCTTGAGATTCCAACACTATTAGGTCTGAGGGAAATACGTAGTTACCAATCCTTAATGGTAATCGATCACACCATAGACTAGCCATATACTCTGCTCCAGGCGAGGTTACTAACATGGGTGATCTAAGGGCTTGGGTTGGTAGTTTATACTTATCCACAAATCCCCTTGATATGTATGAATGTGATGCACCAGTATCAAAAAGAACGGGTGCAGTAAATGACTTAAACAAAATCTTACCGATTACTACATCCGGCTGCTCTTCAACCTCCTCCACGTTAACGTGGTTCACCTATCCCCTGTTGAAAGGGTTCGGCTTCTTCCCAGAGCTTCCATTGCCATTTCCATTCTGGGATTCAGGACATTCATTGGCATAATGTCCGGTCTTCTGGCACTTTAAGCAAGTGACTTGGCTCAGGTCTTTCTTGGCTGGGGTCGATGGGTTGGTGCGGTTCTGGCCGTTGCTTCCTCCATTCCCATTACCATTCTTGGTGCCATTGTGGTTGTGCGAGCTACCTCCTCCATGGGTATGCTGAAAATGTCCCCCTGGTCTAGGGGTAAAACGTGGCTTCTGCTGAGCTCCTGAATTGTACTTTCCTTTCCCATACTTCCTCTTGCCATTCTCAATCTGCTGCTGCTTCCCTTCAACCATGAGAGCATGATCTACCAACTCCTGGTAGTTGTTGAAGGTTGCTACCATCAACTGCATGCTCAACTCATCATTCAATCCTTCCAGAAACTTCTCTTGCTTAGCTGCATCTGTAGCAACGTCATCTGGGGCATAACGTGCTAACTTACTAAAGTCCTCCACATACTGGCCAACTGTCCGTCCTCCTTGGCGCAAGTTGCGAAACACTTGCTTCTTCATGGCCATAGCTCTTGCTGAAACATGGGCAGTATGAAAAGCCTGCTGAAACTGGTCCCACGTGATAGTGTCGACAGGGAAAGTGGCTATGAAATTCTCCCACCATGATGCTGCGGGTCCTTCCAGCTGATGTGCGGCAAACTTCACCTTTTCCGCATCCGTGCATCCTGCTATGGTCAACTCCCTTCCTATCTTGCAGAGCCAATCATCTGCTACTATCGGCTCGGTGCTACTGGAAAACACCAGCGGATGCAGCCTAAGAAACGGGCTAAGTGATCAACAGGTGGTGGTGGTGGTGGGTTGTTGTTGTTGTTCCCCTGATTCTGATTCTAGACTAGCAACTGCATCAATGTGTTCTGCTGCTGGATCAACTGGGTGAGCTCCGGTGGGAAGGTAAATCCGGGGTCACGTCTCAGAGGCATCTGAGGGTTTAGAAAAGATGAGATTTAAGAATAGAGGGGGGTCTAAAGAGAAAACACTACCCATATGCACATGAGACAAAAGCAAACAATTCACTTCATTCAATCAATCAAACAAGGGCATACAATTGATCTAACTATCGCAAAAGTGCTCGAACTACTATATTTACATGGTGGACTACTACTAATGTTGTGGTGGTCTACTAGAAATATTCTTCGGTTGCAGACTCCATGATATCTGCTCCAGCTTCATCAACATAGTCATCATCGCTATCATCTGGATCCGAGTCGGTGTCGTCGATGATGATTTAGTCTTCTGGGCGAATCTCCTTGGGTTCTTCGTCTTCTTCTACCGGGGTAGGGTCTCTGATGAATATTCCAATCTTCTTGATTAGATCGTCATTCTTCTCTACTAATACTTCGATTTCCTCTTCATAATCTTCACATGTAGCCTTGAGTTCTTCCTCTAGTTCCTTGATTCTTGTCCTTGCCTTCTTCAGATCTATCATGTCGGCGCACATCTAGTTCTCTTGACGTCGAATGTGTTGGTTTAACTCCTGGATAAAAGCTGCAACTGATCTATCCTTCGTGGTGCTAATCATCTCCCAGTGCTCATCTCGACACCCACAAATCTGGTAGATAGTATCCTTGAGATCATTGCGGTAAACTTCTCCAATGCATCCCATGGCGATGTGAGCTGCCACGCTCTTTCCGAGACTCCAAGTTGGTGCCTCAAAAGAAAACTCTATGGGCTCAGTGACTGGCATGAACGTCCTTCCTGGAACTTGAACTTGAATCATCCAGCGCTTTTCTTCAGGTAAAGTGGCGTTGTAAGTCTCGGTGAAGCTTGGTACTCCTATGTTCAGGTATCTAGTGACTTCTTTCAAGTGACGTCCAAAGGGTGTATCTTCATCCAGTTGCGTGAACTTGTTCCTTGCATCCGCCATCCTAAAAGAGTAGAAAAGATGAGAAGTCAGAATGAGAAGAGAGTGAGTAGTGATCTAGGTCTTTAGCTTAGTGGTCGTGTCCTACAGTCAGCGTGTGCTCTAATACCATCTTGTAGCGACCAGACCTCAAACGGTCCAATCTTTGTGCTCAGGTGACATCCCTGGATCAGTAATGCTGACACCACACAGTACTTGAAGGATTTATAACAGAGTAGCAATCACACACTTATTACATCGAGTGCCTCAAAAGAGAACTTATTACAATAAATATGGCTTAAGGCCATCTAATAACGATAACAGCGGAAGGCTTGGAAGATAAGTGAGTCCATCAACTCCAACGGCATCACTGAGTATAGAACCACGACCTAAAGGCACCTTAATCGTCGTCTGAAAAGTTTGCAACATTAACGTTGCAGCCCGAAACGGGTCAGCACATGGAATATGCTGGCAATGTAACACATAGAGAGTAATGGAATGAAATAGGCTATTCTATATGCATATATGGCTGGTGGAAAGCTCTATGGTTACAGTTTTGCATAAAGCCAATTTTTCCCTACTACAAAGGAATAAATTTTATTTAACTATCATGGTAGTTGTTAAACATTGAGAATGGTTGACAGCATTCTCAATCCCAATTAAGCATCATCATTAAACAAAACCCAACAAAATTAATTTTAGAGTAACATGTTGAGATTCACATGATAATCCAGGTACTAGATACTCAAGATGTCCCTAACCGGGGACACGGCTAACCATGATTAGTTTATACACTCTGCAGAGGTTTGCGCACTTTTCCCCACAAGACTCGATCTCCTCCGCTGGATTTCTCGCACTACATGGTGTTTGAGAAATGGATGACCGAGACATAGTCTTTCAGAAGCGCTAGCACCTTACGAACGGGTAGACCGTACCAACCTACATCCCCTACATCCGCTAGTCTACCACTGTAAGAGTTCGCATGACTTAGTCAACTATGCTAGAGCCCATAGTAGCTTGTGGCTGCACACGGAAGTTTCTAGCATGAATAATCTCATGATCCCTTTGAGCCTGGGTGGTGGTCCAAAAGAAAACAGGCAATCGCTGGAATACCGAGGTACCTCAATCCACCCAGATGTGTGTTTAGGTTTCCACCTTAAATAAACCATTAATTAACAATCTCACACCTGTCATGGATACACTCACCCAATCCACGTCTACTAGCATAGCATGGCATAATAAGCAAAGGTAGAAGTAACTGCCAAAGGTTTGATAATAAACAGGTAAGAGGTTTTACCTCAACTACTTCCCAAAGCCACAATTTAATTAGATCCTAATCATGCAATGTGTCAGATTGATCTAATGCAATAAAACTGAAGGAAATATGCCCTAGAGGCAATAATAAAGTTATTATTTATTTCCTTATATCATGATAAATGTTTATTATACATGCTAGAATTGTATTAACCGGAAACATAATACATGTGTGAATACATAGACAAACAGAGTATCACTAGTATGCCTCTACTAGACTAGCTCGTTAATCAAAGATGGTTATGTTTCCTAACCATGGACAAAGAGTTGTTATTTAATTAACGGGATCACATCATTAGGTGAATGATCTGATTGGCATGACCCATTCCATTAGCTTAGCACCCGATCGTTTAGTATGTTGCTATTGCTTTCTTCATGACTTATACATGTTCCTATGACTATGAGATTATGCAACTCCCGTTTGCCGGAGGAACACTTTGTGTGCTACCAAATGTCACAACGTAACTGGGTGATTATAAAGGTGCTCTACAGGTGTCTCCAAAGGTACATGTTGGGTTGGCGTATTTCGAGATTAGGATTTGTCACTCTGATTGTCGGAGAGGTATCTCTGGGCCCTCTCGGTAATGCACATCACATAAGCCTTGCAAGCATTGCAACTAATGAGTTAGTTGTGAGATGATGCATTACGGAACGAGTAAAGAGACTTGCCGGTAACGAGATTGAACTAGGTATTGAGATACCGACGATCGAATCTCGGGCAAGTAACATACCGATGACAAAGGGAACAACGTATGTTGTTATGCGGTCTGACCGATAAAAGATCTTCGTAGAATATGTAGGAGCTAATATGAGCATCCAGGTTCCGCTATTGGTTATTAACCGGAGATATTTCTCGGTCATGTCTACATTGTTCTCGAACCCGTAGGGTCCGCACGCTTAAGGTTTTGATGACAGTTATATTATGAGTTTATGCATTTTGATGTACCGAAGTTTGTTCGGAGTCCCGGATGTGATCACGGACATGACGAGGAGTCTCGAAATGGTCGATACATAAAGATTGATATATTGGAAGCCTATATTTGGATATTGGAAGTGTTCCGGGTGAAATTGGGATTTTACCGGAGTACCGGGAGGTTACCGGAACCCCCCGGGAGGTATATGGGCCTTAGTGGGCCTTAGTGGAAGAGAGGAGAGGTGGCCAGGGCTGGGCCGTGCGCCCCTCCCCCCTAGTCCGAATAGGACAAGGAGAGGGGGCCGGCGCCCCCCTTCCTTCTCTCTCTCCTCTTTCCCCCCTCCTGAATCCTATTCCAACTAGGAAGGGGGGGGGGGAATCCTACTCCCGGAGGGAGTAGGACTCCTCCTGGCGCGCCCTCTCCTGGCCGGCCGCACCCCCCCTTTGATCCTTTATATACGAAGGCAGGGAGCACCCCTAGACACACAAGTTGATCCACGTGATCATATTCTTAGCCGTGTGCGGTGCCACCTTCCACCATAGTCCTCGATAATATTGTAGCGGTGCTTAGGCGAAGCCCTGCGACGGTAGAACATCAAGATCGTCACCACGCCGTCGTGCTGACGGAACTCTTCCCCGACACTTTGCTGGATCGGAGTCCGGGGATCGTCATCGAGCTGAACGTGTGCTAGAACTCGGAGGTGCCGTAGTTTTGGTGCTTGATCGGTCGGGCCGTGAAGACGTACGACTACATCAACCACATTGTGCTAATGCTTCCGTTGTCGATCTACAAGGGTACGTAGATCACACTCTCCCCTCTCGTTGCTATGCATCACCATGATCTTGCATGTGCGTAGGAATTTTTTTGAAATTACTATGTTACCCAACAGTGGTATCAGAGCCTAGGTTTTATATGTTGATGTTATATGCACGAGTAGAACACAAGTGAGTTGTGGGCGATATAAGTCATACTGCTTACCAGCATGTCATACTTTGGTTCGGCGGTATTGTTGGACGAAGCGGCCCGGACCGACATTACGCGTATGCTTACACGAGACTGGTTCTCCCGACGTGCTTTGCACAAAGGTGGCTAGCGGGTGACAGATTCTCCAACTTTAGTTGAACCGAGTGTGGCTACGCCCAGTCCTTGCGAAGGTTAAAATAGCACCAACTTGACAAAATATCATTGTGGTTTTGATGCGTAGGTAAGATTGGTTCTTGCTTAAGCCCGTAGCAGCCACGTAAAACATGCAACAACAAAGTAGAGGACGTCTAACTTGTTTTTGCAGGGCATGTTGTGATGTGATATGGTCAAGACATGATGCTAAACTTTATTGTATGAGATGATCATGTTTTGTAACTGAGTTATCGGCAACTGGCAGGAGCCATATGGTTGTCGCTTTATTGTATGCAATGCAATCGCATTGTAATGCTTTACTTTATCACTAAGCGGTAGCGATAGTCGTGGAAGCATAAGATTGGCGAGACGACAACGATGCTGCGATGGAGATCAAGGTGTCGCGCCGGTGACGATGGTGATCACGACGGTGCTTCGAAGATGGAGATCACAAGCACAAGATGATGATGGCCATATCATATCACTTATATTGATTGCATGTGATGTTTATCTTTTATGCATCTTATCTTGCTTTGATTGACGGTAGCATTATAAGATGATCCCTCACTAATTATCAAGAAGTGTTCTCCCTGAGTATGCACCGTCGCGAAAGTTCTTCGTGCTGAGACACCATGTGATGATCGGGTGTGATAGGCTCTACGTTCAAATACAACGGGTGCAAAACAGTTGCACACGCGGAATACTCAGGTTATACTTGACGAGCCAAGCATATACAGATATGGCCTCGGAACACGGAGACCGAAAGGTCGAGCGTGAATCATATAGTAGATATGATCAACATAGCGATGTTCACCAATGAAACTACTCCATCTCACGTGATGATCGGACATGGTTTAGTTGATTTGGATCACGTAATCACTTAGAGGACTAGAGGGATGTCTATCTAAGTGGGAGTTCTTTAAGTAATATGATTAATTGAATCTAAATTTATCATGAACTTAGTACCTGATAGTATCTTGCTTATTCATGTTTGATTGTAGATAGATGGCCCGTACTGTTGTTCCGTTGAATTTTAATGCGTTCCTTGAGAAAGCAAAGTTGAAAGATGATGGTAGCAATTACACGGACTGGGTCCGTAACTTGAGGATTATCCTCATTGCTGCACAGAAGAATTACGTCCTGGAAGCACCGCTGGGTGCCAGGCCTGCTGCTGGAGCAACACCAGATGTTATGAACGTCTGGCAGAGCAAAGCTGATGACTACTCGATAGTTCAGTGTGCCATGCTTTACGGCTTAGAATCAGGACTTCAACAACGTTTTGAACGTCATGGAGCATATGAGATGTTCCAGGAGTTGAAGTTAATATTTCAAGCAAATGCCCGGATTGAGAGATATGAAGTCTCCAATAAGTTCTATAGCTGCAAGATGGAGGAGAACAGTTCTGTCAGTGAGCACATACTTAAAATGTCTGGGTATAATAATCACTTGATTTAATTGGGAGTTAATCTTCCAGATGATTGTGTCATTGACAGAATTCTCCAATCACTGCCACCAAGCTACAAGAGCTTCGTGATGAACTATAATATGCAAGGGATGAATAAGACTATCCCCGAGCTCTTCGCAATGCTGAAAGCTGCGGAGGTAGAAATCAAAAAGGAGCATCAAGTGTTGACAGTCAACAAGACCACTAGTTTCAAGAAAAAGGGCAAAGGGAAGAAGAAGGGGAACTTAAAAAAGAACAGCAAGCAAGTTGCTGCTCAAGAGAAGAACCTAAACCTGGACCTAAGCCTGAAACTGAGTGCTTCTACTGCAAGCAGACTGGTCACTGGAAGCGGAACTGCCTCAAGTATTTGGCGGATAAGAAGGATGGCAAGGTGAACAAAGGTATATGTGATATACATGTTATTGATGTGTACCTTACTAATGCTCGCAGTAGCACCTGGGTATTTGATACTGGTTCTGTTGCTAATATTTGCAACTCGAAACAGGGACTACGGATTAAGCAAAGATTGGCTAAGGACGAGGTGACGATGTGCGTGGGAAATGGTTCCAAAGTCGATGTGATCGCAGTCGGCCCGCTACCTCTACATCTACCTTCGGGATTAATATTAGACCTAAATAATTGTTATTTGGTGCCAGCGTTAAGAATGAACATTATATCTGGATCTTGTTTGATGCGAGATGGTTATTCATTTAAATCAGAGAATAATGGTTGTTCTATTTACATGAGTAATATCTTTTATGGTCATGCACCCTTAAAGAGTGGTCTATTCTTATTAAATCTCGATAGTAGTGACACACATATTCATAGTGTTGAAACCAAAAGATGCAGAGTTGATAATGATAGTGCAACTTATTTGTGGCACTGCCATTTAGGTCATATTGGTATAAAGCGCATGAAGAAACTCCATACTGATGGGCTTTTGGAACCACTTGATTATGAATCACTTGGTACTTGCGAACCGTGCCTTATGGGTAAGATGACAAAAACACCGTTCTCCGGTACTATGGAGAGAGCAACAGATTTGTTAGAAATCATACATACAGATGTATGTGGTCCGTTGAATGTTGAGGCTCGTGGCGGATATCGTTATTTTCTCACCTTCACAGATGACTTAAGCAGATATGGGTATATCTACTTAATGAAACACAAGTCTAAAACGTTTGAAAAGTTCAAAGAATTTCAGAGTGAAGTTGAAAATCATCGTAACAAGAAAATAAAATTCCTACGATCTGATCGTGGAGGAGAATATTTGAGTTACGAGTTTGGTGTACATTTGAAACAATGTGGAATAGTTTCGCAACTCACGCCACCCGGAACACCACAGAGTAATGGTGTGTCCGAACGTCGTAATCGTACTTTACTAGATATGGTACGATCTATGATGTCTCTTACTGATTTACCGCTATCATTTTGGGGATATGCTCTAGAGACGGCCGCATTCACGTTAAATAGGGCACCATCAAAATCCGTTGAGACGACGCCTTATGAACTGTGGTTTGGCAAGAAACCAAAGTTGTCGTTTCTGAAAGTTTGGGGCTGCGATGCTTATGTGAAAAAGCTTCAACCTGATAAGCTCGAACCCAAATCGGAGAAATGTGTCTTCATAGGATATCCAAAGGAAACTATTGGATACACCTTCTATCATAGATCCGAAGGCAAGACTTTTGTTGCTAAATTCGGAAACTTTCTGGAGAAGGAGTTTCTCTCGAAAGAAGTGAGTGGGAGGAAAGTAGAACTTGACGAGGTAACTGTACCTACTCCATTATTGGAAAGTAGTACATCACAGAAACCTGTTTCTGTGACAACTACACCAATTAGTGAGGAAGCTAATGATGATGATCATGAAACTTCAGAACTAGATACTATTGAACCTCGTAGATCAACCAGAGTGGGATCCGCACCAGAGTGGTACGGTAACCCAGTTCTGGAAGTCATGCTACTAGATCATGATGAACCTACGAACTATGAAGAAGCGATGGTGGGCCCAGATTCACAAAATGGCTTGAAGCCATGAAATCTGAGATGGGATCCATGTATGAGAACAAAGTATGGACTTTGGTTGACTTGCCCAATGATCGGAAAGCAATTGAGAATAAATGGATCTTCAAGAATAAGACTGACGCCGACGGTAATATTACTGTCTACAAAGCTCGACTTGTCGCAAAAAGTTTTCGGCAAGTTCAAGGGATTGACTACGATGAGACCTTCTCACCCGTAGCGATGCTTAAGTCTGTCCGAATCATGTTAGCAATTGCCGCATTTTATGATTATGAAATTTGGCAGATGGATGTCAAAACTGCATTCCTGAATGGATTTCTGGGGGAAGAGTTGTATATGATGCAACCAGAAGGTTTTATCGATCCAAAGGGAGCTAACAAAGTGTGCAAGCTCCAGCGATCCATTTATGGACTGGTGCAAGCTTCTCGGAGTTGGAATAAACGCTTTGATAGTGTGATCAAAGCATTTGGTTTTATACAGACTTTTGGAGAAGCCTGTATTTAGAAGAAAGTGAGTGGGAGCTCTGTAGCATTTCTGATATTATATGTGGATGACATATTACTAATTGGAAATTGTAGGATCGAAAGTATGTCTAGAGGGGGATGATTAGACTACTTGACCAAATAAAAACTTAACCTTTTCCCAATTTTAGTTCTTGGCAGATTTTAGCTATTTTAGGACAAGTCAAGCAATCATCACACAATTCAAGCAAGCATGCAAAGAGTTTATGGGCAGCGGAAAGTAAAGCATGCAACTTGCAAGAATATAAAGGGAAGGCTTTGGAGAATTCAAACGCTATTGGAGACACGGATGTTTTTCCCGTGGTTCGGATAGGTGGTGCTATCCTACATCCACGTTGATGGAGACTTCAACCCACGAAGGGTAACGGTTGCGCGAGTCTACACAGGGCTCCACCCAAGGGCAACGGTTGCGCGAGTCCACGGAGGGCTCCACCCACGAAGGGTCCACGAAGAAGCAACCACCCACAAAGGGTCCACGAAGAAGCAACCTTGTCTATCCCACCATGGCCATCGCCCACGAAGGACTTGCCTCACTAGCGGTAGATCTTCACGAAGTAGGCAATCTCCTTGCCCTTACAAACTCCTTGGTTCAACTCCACAATCTTGTCGGAGGCTCCCAAGTGACACCTAGCCAATCTAGGAGACACCACTCTCCAAGAAGTAACAAATGGTGTGTAGGTAATGAACTCCTTGCTCTTGTGCTTCAAATGATAGTCTCCCCAACACTCAACTCTCTTTCATAGGATTTGGATTTGGTGGAAAGAAGATTTGAGTGGAAAGCAACTTGGGAAGGCTAGAGATCAAGATTCATATGGTAGGAATGGAATGTCTTGGTCTCAACACATGAGTAGGTGGTTCTCTCTCAGAACATATGAGTTGGAATGGTGTGTGTGTTCTGATGGCTCTCTCACTAAATGAGAAAGAGGTGGAGGGATATATATAGCCTCCACACAAAATCCAACCGTTACACACAATTTACCAATCTCGGTGGGACCGAATCAGAAAACTCGGTCTGACCGAAATAGTAAACCTAGTGACCGTTAGGAATTTCGGTGGGACTGACATGCAACTAGGTAGGACCGATTCGGTTAGGGTTTGGGCATAACGTAGTCTCAGTGAGACCGATTACACAAACTCGGTGATACCGAATTTGGTAATTAGCTAACCAGAGAGTTGGTCAGGCAAACTCGGTGGGACCGATTTGCTCTTTCGGTGAGACCGAGTGGAACTCGGTGAGACCGAAAAGTTACAAAGGGGAAACACTGAGTTTACGTTGCAATCTCGGTGGGACCGATTCGCTCTTTCGGTGGGACCGAAAAGTTACGAAAGGGAAACAGAGAGTTTGCAACCCCATCTCGGTGGGACCGAGATCCTTATCGGTAGAACCGAATTGCTAGGGTTTGGCAGTGGCTAATGACAAGTGAAACTCGGTGGCGCCGGATAGGAAGAATTGGTAGGACCGAGTTTGGCTTAGAGTTTAGGTCATATGTGGATGTGGGAAAGTAGTTGAGGGTTTTTGGAGAATATCACTAAGCACATGAAGCAAGAGGCTCATTAAGCAACACCTCATCCCTCCTTAATAGTATTGGCTTTTCCTATGGACTCAATGTGATCTTGGATCACTAAAATATAAAATGAAGAGTCTTGAGCTTTTGAGCTTGAGCCAATCCATTGTCCTTAGCATTTTGAGGGTTCCACTTTCACATCCATGCCATGCCAATCATTGAGCTTTCCTGAAATAATTATCTTGGAATAGTATTAGCTCAATGAGCTATATGTTGTTATGAATTACCAAAACCACCTAGGGATAGTTGCACTTTCAATCTCCCCCTTTTTGGTAATTGATGACAACATATAGATCAAAGCTTCGACAAAAGATAATAAGCATGAAATATATCGTCGCTTTGAGAAATATGTGATAAGTAAGAGCTCCCCCTAAATTTGTGCATATTTAAAATTTGCTTTGGACTGCAAATGCACAAAGAGTTAGAGTCATGGGTTACTATTCCATGTCACATACATCTTGGTGGAGCGCTCAAAATGATGAGATTGAAATGCATGCACTCATCACCAAGAATAGTGAATGATCACAAACGATAGATAGAATGGTAATATTTAAGCAAGCATTAAGCAAACATTAAGTGTAGCTTATGATCAAACACATGATCATCGATGTCTCACAAGCATAAGGACGTAGTATTTCACACACAAGCAAACAAGGTTCGAAAAACCACCAAATAAAGCAAGAGAGAAAAGGAACACACTCTCTCTCGAAGCCTATGATCTATACATCTTCTCCCCCTTTGGCAACAAGTTACCAAAAAGTTCCTAGAAAATGCATAGTGCTAAATCGACGCTCAGGCTTGATCTTCAGGTGGTGTTGGAGTCCGGATCACTCCAAGGATGAAGGCTTCTGTAGATGTTAAAGTAGTCGCTGGAGTTGGAGCTAAAGTAGATGTTGGAGCTGAGGCTGTAGCTGGTGCTGAAGTGGTGGCTCTAGTGTCAGCAACTGGCACGGCAGACGACCTCGGGCCTCGTGGCACTCTAGAGAAAGCATGAGTCGTGGTCCTGCCTCTCCTCTCATTCATGTCCTCCTGGAGCTGCTCCACTGCAGACTGTACTTCTGTTACCTTGACGTCCAAGTCATAGAACTTCTGTTCCATGATCCTCTCTAGGCTCTGCTGATTTTTAGTGAGGTTTGCCAAACTTTGCTCAATTCTCAGCGTGGATGCAATCAAGTAACTGAGCTGCTCTTTCTTGGTCTTCAAGAAATAGTCAGATGCCTCCTCTTGAGTAGGCATCCTGGCAGCTTTTTCCTTCTTCGCCTTCTCCTTCTTTGCGTATGCTTGTGCAGATGATGGCTCGTTCTCAGTCATGACAACTTCATTGTCCTCGAAATCTGGACGGATGGGCAGGTGTTCCTTATCCAACAAATATACGCCCGTGCCCATCTTGGAGTTGATGAGCTCCTGAATCTGAGGGGCATATCCACAGCTCCTCTTCTGATCTGCCGCAGTCCTTTTGATCGTTTCCACTATGAGGCTCATAACTTTGAATTTTTGAGGCACATCAAACACATGTAGCAAGTTGATAGCATGGCCTCTGATCATCTTGTGATCTCCAGACTTGGGTAGAAGGGTGTGCCTAAGGATCCAGTTGGCAATCCTGATAGCAGATGATGCACTGAGCCAAACTTGAATGTGTCAAGAGCTTCATTGGGAATTTCCTTGTACATATTTGACATGGAGTTGTGGTCCATCTTTTTCTTGGCATAAATGTCCAAGTCATCTGCTTGCTCCTCTGGGGCATTGATTAGCTTCGCCCATTCCTCAACAGTAGAGTTGTACCTTGTACCTTCTGACATCCATGTGATCCTGCCATCCGGATAAAAGTGTGCTATGGAGTAGAATTGCATGATAAGTTCCTCGTTCCACTTTGTGAGCTTCTGCCCAACAAAGTCAGCTACTCCACAAGCACTAAAGCTGTCAAATACTCCTGGGTAGTACTCCTCATTCTCCTTGATATATGTCCAGTCAACCCATCTCATGTCACAAATGATTGGCTTCTTGTCAAGCAAAACAATCTCATAGAAATCTTGCTGCTCCTTGGTGTGAAACCTGTAGTCCACTGCAGTCCTTCTCCTAGAAGCATATGGATCTGCTTCTCTCCACTTCCTGAGCCCTGAGTCTCTCCTGAGCTTCATATCCTCAGCCACAGGATGAGCATCATTGTGGTCTGGGATCTTGGGCTTGAGCTTCCGAAGGACATTCTCTTCCTCATCCTCAGCAACAGTCTCAGGCACTGGGGCCTTGTTCTTCTCAGCTGCAGGAATGCTCCGTGTGTTCCTCTTGGGCTTTGGCTTAGATGTAGCCTTAGGTGCTTCCTTGGACTTGGATGCAGCTCCCCCTGACCTTATGGCATCTCCCATAAGTTTGGGTGCCTTGGGCGCTGGTGCAGCTGCCTCTTCTTGCTCCTCCTCTTCTACCATGATGGAGGCTTTCCCAAGCACTTTGGCTACAGTATTCGTCACTCTTTCTTTCCTCTTCTTGCCCTCAGCTGCAACGGGCTCAATGGGAGCAGGCTTCTCAGTTGAGGCTCTAGCCTTTGACATGGGTTGCCTGCCTGCTGGCCTCTTGATTTTCAGGCCTGGCTTTGAGCCTTGAGCTGGCTCAACTCTCTTGGAGGTGGCTCTTCCTCTGCCACATAGTCCTCATCTTCTGAGTCTGAAGTTTTCTTCTTCCTTTGTCTCGTTGCAGCCTTTGGCAAATTGCTAGGAGTACTCCTGCTGCCTTCATCAGAAGAACTTGAGGGGCTAGTGCCCTCACTCATCACAACTTGCTGCTCTGACAGATTCTGGCTATCACTCTGGTCTGACATGCTGTAAACTGACTGCTGACCCTCTGAATAGATTATAGAAGAGATAGAGTGGATGAGCATCACAAAATGCAGAGATTTTTGCAAAAAGAATGATCCAAAAACTTAGTTTTAGTTTCCCACTGAAATCATCTCGGATCTACCGATTTTCAAACTCGGTGACACCGAAGCAGTTTTGGCACCAGAACTGGTGAACTCGGTAGGACCGAGTCACAGTTCGGTGGCTCCGAGACTGCTAGGGTTTCACAAAATTCCAAAATCGGTCGCACCGATAAGTTATTCTCGGTCAGACCGAGTCTCACTTGTGCAATGGCATAAGCCAAATCGGTGGGACCGAGTTTTTCAACTTGGTGGGTCCGAGATGGTTTCGGCGGAAACCTAAACCTAGAATTTTCGAATCAAACCTAATCTATGAGCGTTTTGACTGGATAGAAGATTATCAAACGTGGCCAGAAACAATGTGATCACAATGTGCTAGGAATCAGATTGAGGAATAGCACAAAGATCAAGTCCATACCCTAGTTCGGCGTGGACTTGCTACGGCGGCAACGGCGGGGCAGAAATCCTGTTGACGGCGATGGAGACCAGCGACTTGAGGCTGCTGGCGGCGAGAAGACGATCCGGAGACCTCGAGGGCAGAGCAGGCTATCGCGCGGGCGAAGAGGTTTCGGAGAAATTTCCAAAATTCTGCCCGTGACTATATATAGCCCGACCCTGTCGGTGTGACCGAGTGGAACAACTCGGTGGCACCGAGATGCAAAACTGTGTGCAGTTATTGCAACTCGGTGTGACCGAAAAGTTCAAATCGGTTGCACCGAGATCGAAAACCTAGATCAACTTAATGAACTCGGTAGGACCGAAAATGGAGTATCGGTCAGACCGAGATTCATAAAGAGGTTTTGGAAGTTTAAGTCTATGACGAATCGGGGACTCCGAGCGATCCTCACACAGAGTGGTTCGAATCTGACTTGATCAAATTTTGTGATGCAGCATGAATAGAGTTTGAGACGAGAAAAGCATAGATAGCTAGAGGAGGTTCTTAGGCATTGTTGTCCATCCACTTGGCAAAAGAAGATAAAGCCGAACAATCAAAACAACAAGTGGATGTCCTCGAATGAGTAAAATATGCAATCAGCATGCTCACACAATAAGATAGCAAGTGAAATATGTGGCAAGGCATGCACAACCAATTCTAGCATCTATCAAGCAATTTGCGATGACTAGGTCATCTATATATGAGTATATTGACTTAGGAGTCAAGTGAGAACACTTGATCGCAGGTCATACTCATCATTTAAGCTCAAGTGGGGTTACCACTTTTACATAAAGCATTGTTTGTTCACATCTTTAGAGTTGCTTTAGCTCAAGTCTTAGAGTAAAGCTCCCCCTAGATGTGATATCCCCCCTAAGAGGGATGAACTAACCTTGGGTTTTGTCGATGATGACTTCATGTAGACATTGAAGATGTGGATGCTCAATGTTGATGTAGATCTCTTGGAGCTATCCATTTGAGTGAATTTCACTTTCAATACCTACATGGGTTAGTCCCACAAGGAACAAACAAGGATATCCATAGACATAGAGTGATGCACACAAAAGATGATGTCCATGAAAACTTTTAGGTTACCTTGTCCCTTGTCTTACCAACAAGAGGGTTTGTGACTCCTTAAACTAGTGCAAGATGTGGAAGTTGATAGCACTTGTTCTTGCCAAAATGATAAGAGTGAAGTGTGTTGGCGGAGTCACCCTCAAGAACTCTCTAGTTCTTCTTCTTTTGGATCCACATCATCTTGATGGGAATCCTTGGAGTTGTAGTCGTACTTGATGAAGTGGAACTTGAGGTAGTCTTGGGAATCCACTTGACTAAGGTCTTAGGAGCTTCTTCAAATGCATCAATTTCCTCTTGAAGCTTGTCCTTGCCTTTTTGCTCGTAGTCTTGTGGTGGAAGATCATCTTGAGCTTGTGTCCCCTTGAAGGAAGTATACTTCTCTTGTTGAGGGACAAACTTTGTCTTGGGGTATTGATCTTCTTCCCATTCAACTCCATTGGCATTGAACTTTCGTTCAAAACCAATACCTTGATTCTTCCGCGCATTCCTTGCTTGCGCACAATTTCCTCGAATTGCTTACTCCCGGCAAGGCTTTTGTGCACTCCTTTCTCTATAATTCCCTTCAATAACCTATTTTCTTGCTCAAGTGTAACTTGGCTAAGAGAATCATTAGTGGAATCAAGAGAACTACTAGAAGCAACAATACTGGATTTAGCATGATCATTGTTACTACTAGCGGAAGAATCTTTCTTGTTAGATTTGACTTGAGGCATGTAAGTGGATAAGAGTAAACGCTTGGCAATGTAAGAAGAACTTTTCTTGCGGAGATCATCATTGATTGCCTTTAAGAACTCATGCTCTTGCTCAAGATTGAGCTTTTCAAAGCGTAGCTTCTCATGAGCTCTTAAAAGTTCTCGATGATCTTCGAAGATAGTGTCATGAGCTAACTTAAGAGTTTTTAGTTCTTTAGTTAGAGCCTCAATCTTCTCCTTATCATTGTCATTCATTTTATCTTGATTAGCATGATTAATTGGTCTTTCATCATAGTATTCATCACTAGAGTTGTCACCAAGCAAATCATCACCTAACAAGTCATCTTCATCACTATCGAAATCAACATACTCGGGGTGTGTTACCTTAGGACCTTTGGCCATGAAGCATCTTCCAATTCCTTCATTTGGTGAGTCAAATATGTCATAGGAGTTGGTTGACACAAGTGCTAGACCGGCAACACCTTCATCTTGAGTATCTTCGGAGTCGGAGTGATAACTTCTCTCGGAGTGGCTGTCGGAGTCGGAGCCGGATACCCATTCACCAACATGAGCTTGATGTCTTCGTCTTGTGTAGCTCCTTGATGATTTTTCCTTCCTTTCCGAATCCTTGCTTCTCCGTGAGTATCTTCGTTCATAACAATCATCTCTACTCCTTCTCTCTCTTGGTGGTGATCCTTTGCTTCTTCTTTTTGGAGAATCTTCTCTTCTCTTGTAGGGAGCCGTACACTCGTTGGAATAGTGTCTGGGTCTTCCACAATTGTAGCAGTTTCTCTCTCGACTAGAAGATCTTTTGTCATTGTAGGACCTTGACTTGGAGCTTCTATCTTTGCTTCTACTCTTGTAAAACTTGTTGAAGTTCTTCACCATTAAGCTCAATTCTTCATTGAAGTCTTGTTTCTCACTTGATGATGTAGGAGCTTCACATGAGGCTTTATAGGCACCACTTGATTTGTTGTGAAGTTCCTCTTTATCCTTAAGTGACATCTCATGAGCAACAATTCTTCCAATCACTTCCGTTGGCTTGAGATCTTTGTAATTGGGCATCATTTGGATTAATGTGCACATGGTATCATATTTTCCATCCAAGGCTCTTAGGATCTTCTTGATGATGAATCTATCGGTCATCTCTTCACTTCCTAAGCCGGCAATCTCATTTGTGATGAGAGCAAGCCTAGAGTACATTTCAGCGACACCTTCACCATCCTTCATCTTGAACTTGTCAAGTTGGCTTTGAAGCACATCCAACTTGGATTCCTTGACGGAGTCGGTACCTTCGTGCATATCAATCAAAGTGTCCCAAATTTCCTTTGCATTCTCAAGGCGGCTGATTTTGTTGAATTCTTCGGGGCATAATCCGTTGAAGAGAATATCACAAGCTTGAGCATTGTATTGCAACATCTTCAACTCATCCGCGGTAGCTTCACGGTTTGGTTCTTTCCTATCAAAGAAGTCACCTTGCAAACCAACACACACAATAGCCCAAACAGTGGGGTTATGTCCAAGAATATGCATTTTCATTTTATGCTTCCAACTAGCAAAATTAGTACCATCAAAGTAAGGACCTCTACGGTGATAATTTCCCTCGCTAGACGCCATACTCTCCTAGGTTGTGAGACCAAGGCTATGACCACCAAAAGCTATGGAGATCAGGCAAATGGAGACCAAAGCTCTGATACCACTTGTAGGATCGAAAGTATGTCTAGAGGGGGATGATTAGACTACTTGACCAAATAAAAACTTAACCTTTTCCCAATTTTAGTTCTTGGCAGATTTTAGCTATTTTAGGACAAGTCAAGCAATCATCACACAATTCAAGCAAGCATGCAAAGAGTTTATGGGCAGCGGAAAGTAAAGCATGCAACTTGCAAGAATATAAAGGGAAGGCTTTGGAGAATTCAAACGCTATTGGAGACACGGATGTTTTTCCCGTGGTTCAGATAGGTGGTGCTATCCTACATCCACGTTGATGGAGACTTCAACCCACGAAGGGTAACGGTTGCGCGAGTCCACACAGGGCTCCACCCAAGGGCAACGGTTGCGCGAGTCCACGGAGGGCTCCACCCAAGGGCAACGGTTGCGCGAGTCCACGGAGGGCTCCACCCACGAAGGGTCCACGAAGAAGCAACCACCCACAAAGGGTCCACGAAGAAGCAACCTTGTCTATCCCACCATGGCCATCACCCACGAAGGACTTGCCTCACTAGCGGTAGATCTTCACGAAGTAGGCAATCTCCTTGCCCTTACAAACTCCTTGGTTCAACTCCACAATCTTGTCGGAGGCTCCCAAGTGACACCTAGCCAATCTAGGAGACACCACTCTCCAAGAAGTAACAAATGGTGTGTAGGTAATGAACTCCTTGCTCTTGTGCTTCAAATGATAGTCTCCCCAACACTCAACTCTCTTTCATAGGATTTGGATTTGGTGGAAAGAAGATTTGAGTGGAAAGCAACTTGGGAAGGCTAGAGATCAAGATTCATATGGTAGGAATGGAATGTCTTGGTCTCAACACATGAGTAGGTGGTTCTCTCTCAGAACATATGAGTTGGAATGGTGTGTGTGTTCTGATGGCTCTCTCACTGAATGAGAAAGAGGTGGAGGGATATATATAGCCTCCACACAAAATCCAACCGTTACACACAATTTACCAATCTCGGTGGGACCGAATCAGAAAACTCGGTCTGACCGAAATAGTAAACCTAGTGACCGTTAGGAATTTCGGTGGGACTGACATGCAACTCGGTAGGACCGATTCGGTTAGGGTTTGGGCATAACGTAGTCTCAGTGAGACCGATTACACAAACTCGGTGAGACCGAATTTGGTAATTAGCTAACCAGAGAGTTGGTCAGGCAAACTCGGTGGGACCGATTTGCTCTTTCGGTGAGACCGAGTGGAACTCGGTGAGACCGAAAAGTTACAAAGGGGAAACACTGAGTTTACGTTGCAATCTCGGTGGGACCGATTCGCTCTTTCGGTGGGACCGAAAAGTTACGAAAGGGAAACAGAGAGTTTGCAACCCCATCTCGGTGGGACCGAGATCCTTATCGGTAGAACCGAATTGCTAGGGTTTGGCAGTGGCTAATGACAAGTGAAACTCGGTGGCGCCGGATAGGAAGAATTGGTAGGACCGAGTTTGGCTTAGAGTTTAGGTCATATGTGGATGTGGGAAAGTAGTTGAGGGTTTTTGGAGAATATCACTAAGCACATGAAGCAAGAGGCTCATTAAGCAACACCTCATCCCTCCTTAATAGTATTGGCTTTTCCTATGGACTCAATGTGATCTTGGATCACTAAAATATAAAATGAAGAGTCTTGAGCTTTTGAGCTTGAGCCAATCCATTGTCCTTAGCATTTTGAGGGTTCCACTTTCACATCCATGCCATGCCAATCATTGAGCTTTCCTGAAATAATTATCTTGGAATAGTATTAGCTCAATGAGCTATATGTTGTTATGAATTACCAAAACCACCTAGGGATAGTTGCACTTTCAGAAATGATATAGAATTTCTGGATAGCATAAAGGGATACTTGAATAAAAGTTTTTCAATGGAAGACCTTGGTGAAGCTGCTTACATATTGGGCATTAAGGTCTATAGTGATAGATCAAGATGCTTAATTGGAGTTTCACAAAGCACATACCTTGACAAAGTTTTGAAGAAGTTCAAAATGGATCAAGAAAAGAAAGGGTTCTTGCCTGTGTTACAAGGTGTGAAGTTGAGTCATACTCAATGCCCAACCACTACAGAAGATATAGAGAAAATGAAAGATGTTCCCTATGCTTCAGCCATAGGCTCTATCATGTATGCAATGCTTTGTACCAGACCTGATGTGTGCCTTGCTATAAGTCTAGCAGGGAGGTACCAAAGTAATCTAGGAGTGGATCACTGGACAGCGGTCAAGAACATCCTGAAATACCTGAAAAGGACTAAGGATATGTTTCTCGTTTATGGAGGTGACAAAGAGCTAATCATAAGTGGTTATGTCGATGCGAGCTTTGACACTGATCCGGACGATTCTAAATCGCAAACCGGATACATATTTACATTAAACGGTGGAGCTGTCAGTTGGTGCAGTTCTAAACAAAGCGTCGTGGCGGGATCTACGTGTGAAGCGGAATACATAGCTGCTTTCGAAGCAGCGAATGAAGGAGTCTGGATGAAGGAGTTCATATCTGATCTAGGTGTCATACCTAGCGCATCGGGTCCAATGAAAATCTTTTGTGACAATACTGGTGCAATTGCCTTGGCAAAGGAATCCAGATTTCACAAGAGAACCAAGCACATCAAGAGACGCTTCAATTCCATCCGGGATCTAGTCCAGGTGGGAGACATAGAGATTTGCAAGATACATACGGATCTGAATGTAGCAGACCCGTTGACTAAGCCTCTTCCACGAGCAAAACATGATCAGCACCAAGGCTCCATGGGTGTTAGAATCATTACTGTGTAATCTAGATTATTGACTCTAGTGCAAGTGGGAGACTGAAGGAAATATGCCCTAGAGGCAATAATAAAGTTATTATTTATTTCCTTATATCATGATAAATGTTTATTATTCATGCTAGAATTGTATTAACCGGAAACATAATACATGTGTGAATACATAGACAAACAGAGTGTCACTAGTATGCGTCTACTAGACTAGCTCGTTAATCAAAGATGGTTATGTTTCCTAACCATGGACAAAGAGTTGTTATTTAATTAACGGGATCACATCATTAGGTGAATAATCTGATTGACATGACCCATTCCATTAGCTTAGCACCCGATCGTTTAGTATGTTGCTATTGCTTTCTTCATGACTTATACATGTTCCTATGACTATGAGATTATGCAACTCCCGTTTGCCGGAGGAACACTTTGTGTGCTACCAAACGTCACAACGTAACTGGGTGATTATAAAGGTGCTCTACAGGTGTCTCCAAAGGTACATGTTGGGTTGGCGTATTTCGAGATTAGGATTTGTCACTCCGATTGTCGGAGAGGTATCTCTGGGCCCTCTCAGTAATGCACATCACATAAGCCTTGCAAGCATTGCAACTAATGAGTTAGTTGTGAGATGATGCATTACGAAACGAGTAAAGAGACTTGCCGGTAACGATATTTGAACTAGGTATTGAGATACCGACGATCGAATCTCGGGCAAGTAACATACCGATGACAAAGGGAACAACGTATGTTGTTATGCGGTCTGACCGATAAAAGATCTTCGTAGAATATGTAGGAGCCAATATGAGCATCCAGGTTCCGCTATTGGTTATTGACCGGAGACATGTCTCAGTCATGTCTACATTGTTCTCGAACCCGTAGGGTCCGCACGCTTAAGGTTTTGATGACAGTTATATTATGAGTTTATGCATTTTGATGTACCGAAGTTTGTTCAGAGTCCCGGATGTGATCACGGACATGACGAGGAGTCTCGAAATGGTCGAGACATAAAGATTGATATATTGGAAGCCTATATTTGGATATCAGAAGTGTTCCGGGTGAAATCGGGATTTTACCGGAGTACCGGGAGGTTACCGGAACCCCCCGGGAGGTATCTGGGCCTTAGTGGGCCTTAGTGGAAGAGAGGAGAGGTGGCCAGGGCTGGGCCGCGCACCCCTCCCCCCCTAGTCTGAATAGGACAAGGAGAGGGGGCCGGCGCCCCCTTCCTTCTCTCTCTCCTCTTTCCCCCTCCTGAATCCTATTCCAACTAGGAAAGGGGGGAATTCTACTCCCGGAGGGAGTAGGACTCCTCCTGGCGCGCCCTCTCCTGGCCGGCCGCAACCCCCCCTTTTGATCCTTTATATACGGAGGCAGGGAGCACCCCTAGACACACAAGTTGATCCACGTGATCATATTCTTAGACGTGTGCGGTGCCACCATCCACCATAGTCCTCGATAATATTGTAGCGGTGCTTAGGCGAAGCCCTGCGACGGTAGAACATCAAGATCGTCACCACGCCGTCGTGCTGACGGAAATATTCCCCGACACTTTGCTGGATCAGAGTCCGAGGATCGTCATCAAGCTGAACATGTGCTAGAACTCGGAGGTGCCGTACTTTCGGTGCTTGATCGGTCGGGCCGTGAAGACGTACGACTACATCAACCATGTTGTGCTAAGGTTTCCGTTGTCGATCTACAAGGGTGCGTAGATCACACTCTCCCCTCTCATTTCTATGCATCACCATGATCTTGCATGTGCGTAGGAAATTTTTTGAAATTACTACGTTACCCAACAAAAACTGGGTAGTAGGAGGTATGATCAAAGTGTTACTTGCCTTGCTGATGATCCGCAAAACCTAGCGATCCGAAGTAGCAAGCGGTGCACTCCGGGTACTCTATCGCAAACAAACAAGCATATAATAAGTACTCAACTAAGGAACAGGTAAAACACGAATAAAAGATCTAACCAGAAAGTTCAACTTAAGAACTCCGGTTGGCAAAAGAATCAAAACGAACGAAGCAACGAAAGACGAACGGCAAAAGAAACAAGCTTCATTTACTATTCTGGATCTAGGGCAATTTTTACAGTGGCAAAAACTTGTTTAAGTTCGTTAAACAGAAAGAGGGTTTCGATACGAAACTCTAGGCGCTTGAATCGCCTGATTCCGATAAACGAGCGAAAAGTTAAACTAAAACGAACATCGGATCAGAGATCGCGGTCAGAAAAACCGCGGATTTAATCCGAGAAAAAGAAAAATGACGAACATGTTAACGAACGAACGGTCGTTAACAGGAACTAAACGAAAAACACGTTTGTTAAAACGAACGAACGAGCGGGCGCTCGCTAAATAAATAAACCGGAGAAAACCAATCTATTAAAAAAACAAAATCTAGGGTTTTCGAAAAAAAAAACGAAACGACCTTTTCTAAAAAACCGGCCGGCGGGTACCTCGGCGGCAGCGCTCCTGCAAGGCTCCGG
>NC_041388.1:172078965-172145141 GCF_002162155.2 Triticum dicoccoides
GGGCGGCGGCAGGCGGCGGGGCGTGCGGCGGCAGCGGCGGTGGTGGTGTGGTTGTAGGGGGGTGGCGGCGGTTATAAAGGGGCAGGGGAGGTCGACTTGGGGGAGGGGTCGGCCTCGGGAGGTGTTTCCTCCTCGGACACGGCGGCGGCGGCGATCAGGACTCCGGTCCCGATCCGGCTGGAGGCGGCGGCGGCTGGCTGGGCTGGGCCCTTGGCCCAGTCGGGCGTGGGGGTTTTTTTTAAAACAATTTCGCTGCGCCAAAAAAATTCTAGAAAAATAAATAAAAATCTAAAAATGCCAAAACAAATTTTCTTCGTCTAAATAAAATATTTAGAACAGGATGAACATTTTTTTGGCTCTAAATGCAATTTTTGAAAACGTGCAATATTTCCTAAATTCAAATAAAATAGCAAATAAAACCAAAATAAAATCTTATTTGATTTTTTTATTAAATCCTCAATATTTCTTTATTTTTGGGAAAGTCATTTTATTCCCTCACTCATATTTTGATAATATAAATAATTGAAGATAAAATAAATAAAATCAAATGATCCTATTTTCAAAATTTGAGGAAACTCAAATATGAAAATAACAAAATCCCCAACTCTCTCCGAGGGTCCTTGAGTTGCGTAGAATTTCGAGGATCCACCAAAATGCAAATAAAATATGATATGAAATGATGATCTAGTGTATAACATTCCAAATTGAAAATTTGGGATGTTACATCAACCAAAACCCTAATGTCACCTAGATACTCCAATGTCACCTCAAATATCCGTGGGTATGATTATACGATATGCATCACACAATCTCAGATTCATCTATTCAACCAACACATAGAACCTCAAAGAGTGCCTCAAAGTTTCTACCAGAGAGTCAAGATGAAAACGTGTGCCAACCCCTATGCATAGGTTCATGGGTGGAACCCGCAAGTTGATCACCAAAACATACATCAAGTGGATCAATAGAATACCCCATTGTCACCACGGGTATCCCACGCAAGACATACATCAAGTGTTCTCAAATCCTTAAAGGCTCAATCCGAAAACTCAATCCATTACAAGAGAGTAGAGGGGAGAAGAAACATAAGATCCAACTATAATAGCAAAGCTCGCAATACATCAAGATCGTATCACCTCAAGAACACGAGAGAGAGATCAAACACATAGCTACTGGTACATACCCTCAGCCCCGAGGGAGAACTACTCTCTCCTCGTCATGGAGAGCACCGGGATGATGAAGATGGCCACCGGAGAGGGATGCCCCCTCCGGCAGGGTGCCGGAACGGGTCTAGATTGGTTTTCAGTGGCTATAGAGGCTTCTGGCGGCGGAACTCCCGATATATTGTTCTTTCTAGAGGTTTCAGTATTTATAGGATTTTTTGGCGTAGGTCTCACGTCAGGGGGGATCTCCGGGTTGTCCACAAGGCAGGGGCCCACGCCCAGGGGGGTGGGCGCGCCCCCCACCCTCGTGGGCAGCCCGGGACTCTCCTGGCCCAACTCTTTTACTCCGGGGTCTTCTTTTGGTCCTTAAAAAATCGTCAAAAATTGGCACGTCAATTAGACTCCGTTTGGTATTCCTTTTCTGTAAAACTCAAAAACAAGGAAAAAACAGAAACTGGCACTGGGCTCTAGGTTAATAGGTTAGTCCCAAAAATCATATAAAATAGCATATGAATGCATATAAAACATCCAAGGTTGATAATATAATAGCATGGAACAATCAAAAATTATAGATATGTTGGAGACGTATCAGATACTTAGAATAAAATATGACTCTATGTGAATGCCTCCGGCGGTGTACCGGGATGTGCAATGAATCAAGAGTGACATGTATGAAACATTATGAATGGTGGCTTTGCCACAAATACGATGTCAACTACATGATCATGCAAAGCAATATGACAATGATGGAGCGTGTCATAATAAACGAAACGGTGGAAAGTTGCATGGCAATATATCTCGGAATGGCTATGGAAATGCCATAATAGGTAGGTATGGTGGCTGTTTTGAGGAAGGTAAATGGTGGGTTTATGGTACCGGCGAAAGTTGTGCGGTACAAGAGAGGCTAGCAATGGTGGAAGGGTGAGAGTGCGTATAATCCATGCACTCAACATTAGTCATAAAGAACTCACATACTTATTGATAAAATCTATTAGTTATCGAAACGAAGTATTACGCGCATGCTCCTAGGGGGATAGATTGGTAGGAAAATACCATCGGTCGTCCCCGACCGCCACTCATAAGGAAGACAATCAAGAAATAAACCACACTCCGACTTCATCACATAATGGTTCACCATACGTGCATCCTGCGCGAATCACAAACTTTAACACAAGTATATCTAAAATTCACAACTACTCAACTAGCATGACCCTAATATCACCATATTCATATCTCAAAACAATCATAAGGAATCAAACTTCTCATAGTATTCAATGCACTTTATATGAAAGTTTTTATTATACCCATTTGGATGCCTATCATATTAGGACTAATTTTATAGCCAAAGCAAATTACCATGCTGTTCTAAAAGACTCTCAAAATAATACAAGTGAAGCATGATAGATCAATAATTTCTATAAAATAAAACCACCACCGTGCTCTAAAAAGATATCTAGCTCAAAAGATATAAGTGAAGCACATAGAGTATTCTAATAAATTCCGATTCATGTGTGTCTCTCCCAAAAGGTGTGTACAACAAGGATGATTGTGGTAAACTAAAAAGCAAAGACTCATATCATACAAGACGCTCCAAGCAAAACACATATCATGTTGTGAATAAAACTATAGCCTCAAGGAAAGTTACCGATAGACGAAGACGAAAGAGGGGATGCCTTCCGGGGCATCCCCAAGTTTAGGCTTTTAGTTGTCCTTGAATTTTACCCTGGGGTGCCTTGGGAATCCCCAAGCTTAGGCTCTTGCCACTCCTTATTCCAAAATCCATCAAATCTTTACCCAAAAATTTGAAAACTTCACAACACAAAAACTCAACAGAAAATCTCATGAGCTCTGTTAGTATAAGAAAATAAACCACCACTTTAAGGTACTGTAATGAACTCATTCTTTATTTATATTGGTGTTAAAACCTATAGTATTCCAACTTCTCAATGGTTCATACCCCCCGATACTAGCCATGGATGCATCAAAATAAGCATACAACACGCGAAAAACAGAATCTATCAAAAAACAGAACAATCTGTAGCAATCTGGAGGTTTCGAATACTTTTGTAACTCCAAAAATTCTGAAACAAATTGGTGGATGTGAATAATTTATCTATTAATTATCTGCAAAAATAATAAACCTAAACGCACTCTCCAGTAAAAATGACAGCTAATCTCGTGAGCACAAAAGTTTCTGTTTTTTACAGCAAGATCGCAAAGACTTTACCCAAGTCTTCCCAAATGTTCTACTTGGCACAAACACTAATTAAAACATAAAACCAGATCTAAACATAAGCTAGTTGAATTATTTATTACTAAACAGGAGCAAAATGCAAGAACAAAAATAAAATTGGGTTGCCTCCCAACAAGCGCTACTGTTTAACGCCCTTAGCTAGGCGAAGAGATTTCAATGATGCTCACATGAAAGACAAGATTGAAGCATAAAGAGCGCATCACAAAACACGTGACAAACACATCTAAGTCTAACATACTTCCTATGCATAGGCATTATATAAGCAAACAAATTATCAAGACAAGGAAAAACTAGCATATGCAAGGAAAGAGAAAGAAACAATAGCAATCTCAACACAACGAGAGGTAATTTAGTGACATGAAAATTTCTACAACCATATTTTCCTATCTCATAATATTTACATGTAGGATCATAATAAATTTCAACAATATAGATATCACATAAAATATTCTCAACACGATCCACATGCATGCAAAGTTGACACTCTTCCAAACCCACTTTCAATATTATTGCAAACATTATTATCAATCTCACATTCTGTCAGGACCCCGACTCAATGCCACATCGATCTAGCATGTAACACCTCATATCACTTTGCGGCCTCACGCACGGTATTCCCACAGGTGTCGCCTTACCTTTGCCCGGGACCGTTTGCGCCTTTTGGCACACGTATATGACAGTGTCGCTAGCATCCATATGATAAGGAGCCCGGGCTGACATGGCTAGTCGTAAACCCAAAGTGGCACAGACTTACAGGGACAGGCATCCGTGACCCAGCATCGAACGTGTCGGTCATCAGCGAGTGAATCCAGGCTGTAGCACTGGGCTAGCAGGACTCCGGTGAACCGGGCTGTAGCGGGCTAACAGGACTCCGGTATTCATCGCGTGACATTTCCCCGAAGGGACAGACACAGGAACGAAGAAGGACACATGCCGGCCAGCCTAAGTGTTCCGGAGCAGTAGCAAGCTACCATGGCTCGGTGGAAACACTAGGAGACATTTCCCCGTAAGAGAGGCTACTAAAGATAAACAACTAGATGGTCAGATCCCACACATACCAAGCATTTCAATAGCATACACACAATATGCTCGATATGTGCAAATACAACATGGCATCACAACATGACTCTACGACTCAAGTAATTTATTCAATATGCTCCGAGGAGCGAGATATTACAAACATGGGTCTCATGACCCAACAATCAGAGCATACAAATCAAAGCACAAGCGGAAGCTATCATGTCTGGGTACAGACATCTATAAATGAAAAAGGCTGAGAAGCCTGACTATCTATCAGATCCTGCCGAGGGCACAAGATCGTAGCTGAGGTAACAAGCTAAACGTCGAAGTCCACGTGGAACTACTAGTGAGACTGAAGTCTCTCTGCAAAAACATAAAATAGGCAAACGTGAGTACAAATGTACCCAGCAAGACTTACATCAGAACTAACTGCATATGCATCATTTTCAACAAAGGGATGGTGGGGTTTAACTGCAGCAAGCCAGCTTTGACTCGGTGGCTATCCTAAACTACGACTGCAAGCGACTCTTTTGAGGTGGCGCACACGAGTCCACATATCCATCATATCAATACACTACTATGGATCCGCTCCCGTCTCCCTACGAGAACGCCAACCATAGCACTCACGCTTATCTTGCGTATTTTAGAGTATCCACTTTCACTTGTCTATGAACTGATATAAGCAACCCAGAAGTCCTTTTCCGCGGACACGGCTATTCGAATAGATGATGTTAACCCTGCAGGGGTGTACTTCTTCATACATGTTTCCACCACTTAGCGTCTGCACACGACATGTGCTCGGCAGACTTCAAGCGAAAGCCGACGTGGGTGTAGACCACGACCTACCTAAACACTCAAGTCTCTAGTCCAGGTTTATCGCCTATTCGGGTTCCATCCATGAGGAGATCCGGCCGGAGTTTCGCTCACAGCCCCAAACGATGTGAACAGGGTTCCCGAGATACCAAACGGGCATCCGGTACACCGTGCCACGTACCTACCGCATCACAGCCCACCCCTCCGGTCAGCGCTGTCCACGGCCTCCAGCATACTACAAACACCAGAAACTACTTGCAACTCCTGGACAGAGGACGAGGGTGAATAAGAAGTCGAGCGGGGTCATATTTCAGGGCCCAATGTATGGTAGTAGCTGAATCATGGATCACAAACACAGAACTCAGTTCCTAAGGACGGCTTCAATGAGACAACCCACCATGTACTCCTACATGGCCTCTCACCGACACCTTTTACCAAATCGTGTTCACACACTTAGCTCACACATAGTAGGACATGTTCACACACCTCTGATTCATCCTCGATGAATCAGACCTGACTCAACTCTAAGCAGTAGCAGGCATGACAAACAAGCATGAATGAGTAGGCACATCAGGGCTCAAACAACTCCTACTCATGCTAGTGGGTTTCATCTATTTACTGTGGCAATGACAGGTCATGCAAAGGATAAAGGGGTTCAGCTACCGCAACAAGTAACAGATGAATCGATGTTGTCCTAATGCAGTAAAAGAGAGCAGGAGCGAGAGAGTGGGATTTTATCGGAATGAACAAGGGGGTTTTGCTTGCCTGGCACTTCTGAAGATAATATAGCTCTTCATCGGTGCCATCGATCACATCGTCGGTACACGTCTATCGAGAGGGGACAAATACCGGCAACACAGAAGGGAACACAATCAATGCAATGCACAATATGATGCATGATCATGACATGGCAAAATGAATGTGTTTTGGGCTAATGCATCTAAAACCAGATTAAATGAAGTTGGTTTGAATCCAAGGTTCAAATTCAAACTCCATATGTGGTTATTTAAATGTCATTCACTTCATTTTCCCTAAACAGTAGTGATAAGTTGTTCTAACATGCATGTAAATGGTACAGATGGATTCCTTGAATTTTTCTGATAATTTTTCATATATAAATTATTTAATTTGGAGTTACGGTTGAATTTCTATGATTTATTGAAGTTTTAGCTATTTTCTGGAATTTCCTGATTATTTTTAAATCCAGAAAATACTTATTGCGTCAGCCCCACGTCACAGTGACGTCAGCAGGGTCAACTAGGCTGGTCCGGTCAAACCTGACGTGTGGGGACGACACGTCAGTGACACAGGAACTAAACAGGGTTTAGTTAATTCTTAACTAACGTAATTAGAAGGGCTGGGGCCCACAGTCAGCGGGTCAGTGGGTTAGCTAAAATTTAATTAGTACCTAAACCAAATTAGCAGGGCCTCGGGCCCACATGGCAGTGAAACAGTGGCTAAATAATTAAAATAAACTAAACTAATTAACAGGGGGGCTGGGCCCACACGTCATCGACCCAGGGGGGGTCAAACCCCTGGTCAGCAGGGCCTAACCTGCCGGCGGCTTGACGCCGGCGAGGCCGAGACGGCGGAGGCCTTCGGGTTTCTTGCTCCGGCGGCCAAACGCCGCGCGGAGAGGCTCTGTGGGTTCCTAGCGCTCGTGCGCATCCGGAGGAGGTGACGGAAGGACGCGGGGTGGTCAGCACTCGCCGGAGCGGAGCTTGCGGCGGCGGCCGGAGTTCGGTGGTTGCGGCTGAGAGGGCTAGAGCTCGCGGGCGAGGGAGCTGAGCAGCGCAGCGGCATCTACACAGCACACGGAAGTAGTCTGCGAGCTCGGTTTGGTCGTCGGGGCTTGCTAGCGCTGGCAGTGACGAGCGCGGCGGCGAGAAGCTCTCGGTGATGGCGGGAATCGAGCTAGCGAACCAAATCCACCACGGGGTATGAGGGGAAAGGGAGAGGGGCTCACAGGGAGTCGTATGAAGAAGACGGCGAGCTCAGGGAGGCCCTGTGGACGACGAATCGGGCGGCGGCATCCGGCGGCCGTGGTCGGGGAAGAAGGGTCGCGGCGTCGTCTTGGGGTCCTCCGGCCTTGCGTGGGTCGGCGGAGAGGCACTTGGGTTTTAGGCGGAGCTCGTGGGCTGGTCAGAGAAGCGAGGGGGCGGCGGTGGCCGCGGCAGCAGCAAGCGGCGGCGACGGTCGCTCTCGGGTGCGTGCGAGAGAAAGAACAGAGGAGGAGAAGGGGACGAGGGAGTGAGCGGGAGGGTTCCAGGGGTCGAGGCGGCGCCGAGGAGAAGGCGCGAGGCGTCGTGGTGTCCAGGCGATGCAGACGAGCAGGGTGGTGGCGTGGCGAGCTCGGGCGCGTGCGCCGAGTCCCTCCTCTGCCTACTGGCGCGAGGAGGAAGGCGACAGGGAGGAGGAGGTGGGCTGGGCCTGCCAGCTAGGCCGCCAGGTAGGTTTGGGCCGGGTGGGCTGACAGGTAAGCTGAGGTAAGTTCTCTCTCTCTGCTTTTATTTACTGTTTTCTATTTTTGTTCTGTTTTATTTAATTGGCACTGAATTTTAATTCAAACAGAATTTGAAAACAGTGCCAAAACTCCCCCGGATATTTTTAAGTCACTTAATGGACGTCTCCACACATAACAAAAATATCTCAGGTCATTTGAAAATATATTCATTATATATTATGAATATAACTCCAAATTCAAATAAAATATTGATTTAAAATCAGAGCCCAATAATTCCTTAGAAATGTCCCAAAATTTTGGTTTGATTTATAACTCTTGCCAAAATTGTCAGAGCTATTTCTAGGGCATTTTGGATTTACTGATTGCAATTTTAGGGTTTCTTGCCCCTCTTTATTTAGGGTTTTGAGGCTTCCAATTTCCCTCAGTTCAAATTTCAGAATTTAAACATGATGCACACACGAAGCTAGCCTAGAGCATTACCAGAAGCTAGGGATGTGACAACTCACCCACACTAAACAAGAATCTCGCCTCGAGATTCAAGCGTAGGGTAGGATGAAGGGGAAATGCAAACTAGTACAATCTTCACGATCCAGGTTGCACTTCAAATGAACGTTGATTTGAACACCATCTTTGTCTTGTCGTCTTGCTCTGAGAATTCCAGCTAATCATGGCAAGAAGAGGAAAGGAAAACTCTAGAAGGATCGGTCTTCCCGAAGGTCGAACAACTCAGGATTAACTCCCGGAATGTGACATAGCAACATCTCTCGAGCTGAGAGACGAAGCATACCTCTAGAGGGATGGAGTGGAGCAGGTGACGAGGTTCACTAGGTAGACAACAATTCCAGACTTAAGAATGTGGCGATCGGTTGTCAACGTAGCGAGGAGTTGAATGGCCATGACACCATGACGAAACATCCTGGAGAAGGGTGATTCGTAGATTATTATCTTAAGTGGCAAAAAGAATTACATTTGATATAGAGATCATTGAGACTCTCTATATCAGCCGAAGGCAAATCACAGCAATCGATTGGCGGGGGTCGGTAGAATGGCATACTCGGACTTGGATGATGTGGATTACCTTGTTGAAGACAACGTAATGGATGAATTTGCTTATCACCGGAGATGGAAGAGACCCATGGTAGAATGGCACATTGGCGGTGCAAGCTAGGAACAAAATGCGAATGCTGAGAATGATTCTAGTAACTGGGGAAAACCCAACAACAGAGAGTGAATTCACTGTTTGAAAAGATCATAGCATTGCCGAGGAAACTGAGAGCAAACCCGGTTAGTGCCGATGATAACACCTAGCGCTTGTGCGTGCTCTCAAGAACTTGAGCATTTCCATATTCATCAAGGTTTTACCACATCCGTGGCAAGGATCCTGGCAACACAACATACCACCATGATGAACAACGATGGACGATGCAGATGCATAGGAAGATAACATCAACTCAGATTTCACCCTAGCGAGGCCAAGGAAACAAAATCTGGATGATCGACCGAGAGGCATTTAGCACTCCGCTTCTAATGTTCTCCTTGACGTGCTAGTATAACCCATTCATGGATATGGTTTGCTAACTAGAACATCAAGTAAAGGTCGGACTTCGGGAGCAATAGAATCCATAAGGAACAGTTACGGAGGTAAATCCTACGAAATCCTTATGGGGAGGTGGCCAACTTCCTCAAACAAGATACTACAATAATAGGTCTTCCGGCTGGGTGTGTTGGCCACGACATCCACCTTACCGGTTATCGAGGGACCAATATTATAGTTCTTGGGAAATATACCAACCATCATATCTGCCTGAGACTCAGATCTGGTTGGTGTCAGGATATTCCAGACTCATCGAGTCTAGGAAGAAAAATGAAAGTTTGCAACACAAATCGACGAGATGACGTTGCGAGATTCTCAGGAAATGAACTATGATAGCAAGCTCCAAAACATGAGCTGGTCCTGCTACAAACATGTGAACACGTTGTTCCAGACAAGCATGCCCACCTGGTAGTCTTACAATAAAACACTACCGAGTTCTGGTTGGGAGCCATCATCGAGGATATCGAAGTCTTTACGCAAGTCCATGGATTAGATCCCAAGCATAGACTTCTTTTCCTTGAACGAGTCAATCAGTGGCTTGGTGTGCTAGGATATACATATGGAATGAAGATGATCAGTCTAACAGACCACAGAATTCTTCGCACGTGCATGACCGACTTGGGATGATTCCAAAGGAGCAAAAACAAACTTTCTCGAATTCACGACGGCAACTTACATCAAAATGCACGTGAATCAAAGGAAGTCACTCCTTTCATCAAACAAGTACTTCATGAGCTAGCATGAAGAAAATGCTTTCAAAAGTTTCCAACACTAACTTAATGTTCAACAACATCATGGAGGAGATAAGGATGCTGTCAATGGGCACAACAACAATTCATCTGGGTTTCCTTTTAAAAGGAATTCCATAGTTAAGTGAACAAGTGATAGCATTGGTCAGACCCAAAAGATATAATGGTGTATGCTCGAGGGATCAACCACGAGTAAGACAACATTACGAATATCGTTGGTTCTGGTCTGATTGGATGATAGCCCATACTCCAATCAAAGGTTGGATAAGAATGATAGGTCCATTAACTGATCACAGGGACCAATCGATGAAGATATCATCTTTCTTCAACACACACTACACAAAGATATCCCTTTGGAACGAACTAAGTCAGGCAAGCTTTTATCTTCCAACTCTCCAAGTTGTTGTCTGGATTAACCAACTAGCTCAGGGATATCTAACACCGATTCTTGGAGAGAAGGTGGTTCACAAGAGACCAACTTGATCACGAGCTCAACATAACAGTCAGGGGACAACCTGGTAATACTTCCGAGAAGATATTCGGAAAATCACGAACCACCGGTATGTTACTAAGCTCGAGAACAATCTCGCTTTTGAGGGCAAGAAGATATGATCAAATGAGTGAGGACTTGACAAGATCCTAACTCATCAATCGAAGGGTGCACCGAAATAAGGACTAGGTAGCACGATCAGTCTTAGAAGGATGATTCAAAAACCAACATGCTAAGAATGAAATTATTATCCTTTAACTACCAAGCAACGAGGTTGCTGGGAGTATTGATTTCACACATCACAATTCATTTGTCGGTATTCCGGTTGCATCAACACGAGGACCGAGGAATGACTAATGATGGTGAGAAGTATCACTACGTCAAAATTCATGAGAGTTGGTGCAGTTCTCATGACAATTCTGACATAAAGGGGGTAATACTCCAAGGTAGAACAGAACCAAAAGCTGGATTGGCATTTGATCTGCGGAATACAACTACTTTGACCCAATCCTAGATATGGATGAGGTACTGGAGTTTGTTTCTCCTAGTCATTCTGGACAGAATGGCTTGACGGACCATAAGAGTAATAAGCATTGACAACACGAATGCACAATTACTCCTGACTATCAATTGATAGACGAGGGTCAGAATGCAACTAAAGAGAACAACTCAAAGGAACATATAATTTTCTGAGTTGTGGATGCATAGATTAGTATATCGAACCAAGGTCAACATATTTCTTCCGGATAACCCATGCAGAAGGGTAGAACTGGCAGAGTCACAATTATGAATGGAGAACCCATAGAGAGCACTCCTGTTGTGATCTTTTGATCCAACAAACTTTTGCCGTAAGTGGTTCATGGTATTTGGAAGAAGGATATACCACGGACCTTGAGGACTATCGCAAAGGTTACTAATATCCTAAAGGCGCTAGCAATTACTATCAACATGAAGTAAGTAGAGTGAATCTCGGGTTCAAAACCCAGGAATAGAATACCTACTACTAAGTAGCATCACGGGATGCTTTCGAGAATGATGGCTAGAATCATCACACTGGAAACACAAAACATGGCTAAACTACTAGATAATCCCCTGAGACACCTAGGGTCATAATAATAACTCCAACATAAAGGTCGAGGCAGTAGAGTACCTCAACTCAACAATTTGTGTGATTAACCTGGCCTAAAAAGACATTGAAACCAGAGGAAAAGGATTTGCAAATGCATCAGACTCTTTGGAAACCTGGGATGACTCGGACAGCATAACGGCTGTAAATGCTTGGAAAAGATTTGAGACATTCACAAAAATGGTGGCATAACCACTCAGAAGCACAATATCAAGGTTTCGAGATCAACAGTTAACGTACGGAAGTAGAAGAAACTGAACTCAAGCTTAAATCCAACAATCTATAAGTCTACGGATTAGTAACACGTGATCCTAATAGAAAGAAGAGATAGCCTAGTTCTTAATCCCCGTAGAAGAGAAGATGATGACTCAGATCATAAGGCCATGAGGTATAAGGAGTAAAAAGAGCCTTACGTTCCATCCCACAATCAATTCCCTTATATAACTAAAGAATTTCTAGACTCAACTTCGACCAGTTTGGCTTGGTAATCCTACAGGTAGTCAAGCTCTGATACCAACGCTGTCAGGACCCCGACTCAATGCCACATCGATCTAGCATGTAACACCTCATATCACTTTGCGGCCTCACGCACGGTATTCCCACGGGTGTCGCCTTACCTTTGCCCGGGACCGTTTGCGCCTTTTGGCACACGTATATGACAGTGTCGCTAGCATCCATATGATAAGGAGCCCGGGCTGACATGGCTAGTCGTAAACCCAAAGTGGCATAGACTTACAGGGACAGGCATCCGTGACCCAGCATCGAACGTGTCGGTCATCAGCGAGTGAATCCAGGCTGTAGCACTGGGCTAGCAGGACTCCGGTGAACCGGGCTGTAGCGGGCTAACAGGACTCCGGTATTCATCGCGTGACATTTCCCCGAAGGGACAGACACAGGAACGAAGAAGGACACATGCCGGCCAGCCTAAGTGTTCCGGAGCAGTAGCAAGCTACCATGGCTCGGTGGAAACACTAGGAGACATTTCCCTGTAAGAGAGGCTACTAAAGATAAACAACTAGATGGTCAGATCCCACACATACCAAGCATTTCAATAGCATACACACAATATGCTCGATATGTGCAAATACAACATGGCATCACAACATGACTCTACGACTCAAGTAATTTATTCAATAGGCTCCGAGGAGCGAGATATTACAAACATGGGTCTCATGACCCAACAATCAGAGCATACAAATCAAAGCACAAGCGGAAGCTATCATGTCTGGGTACAGACATCTATAAATGAAAAAGGCTGAGAAGCCTGACTATCTATCAGATCCTGCCGAGGGCACAAGATCGTAGCTGAGGTAACAAGCTAAACGTCGAAGTCCACGTGGAACTACTAGTGAGACTGAAGTCTCTCTGCAAAAACATAAAATAGGCAAACGTGAGTACAAATGTACCCAGCAAGACTTACATCAGAACTAACTACATATGCATCATTTTCAACAAAGGGATGGTGGGGTTTAACTGCAGCAAGCCAGCTTTGACTCGGTGGCTATCCTAAACTACGACTGCAAGCGACTCTTTTGAGGTGGCGCACACGAGTCCACATATTCATCATATCAATACACTACTATGGATCCGCTCCCGTCTCCCTACGAGAACGCCAACCATAGCACTCACGCTTATCTTGCGTATTTTAGAGTATCCACTTTCACTTGTCTATGAACTGATATAAGCAACCCAGAAGTCCTTTTCCGCGGACACGGCTATTTGAATAGATGATGTTAACCCTGCAGGGGTGTACTTCTTCATACATGTTTCCACCACTTAGCGTCTGCACACGACATGTGCTCGGCCGACTTCAAGCGAAAGCCGACGTGGGTGTAGACCACGACCTACCTAAACACTCAAGTCTCTAGTCCAGGTTTATCGCCTATTCGGGTTCCATCCATGAGGAGATCCGGCCGGAGTTTCGCTCACAGCCCCAAACAATGTCAACAGGGTTCCCGAGATACCAAACGGGCATCCGGTACACCGTGCCACGTACCTACCGCATCACAGCCCACCCCTCCGGTCAGCGCTGTCCACGGCCTCCAGCATACTACAAACACCAGAAACTACTTGCAACTCCTGGACAGAGGACGAGGGTGAATAAGAAGTCGAGCGGGGTCATATTTCAGGGCCCAATGTATGGTAGTAGCTGAATCATGGATCACAAACACAGAACTCAGTTCCTAAGGACGGCTTCAATGAGACAACCCACCATGTACTCCTACATGGCCTC
The DNA here is from genome assembly GCF_002162155.2 of Triticum dicoccoides. Taxonomy (NCBI): domain Eukaryota; kingdom Viridiplantae; phylum Streptophyta; class Magnoliopsida; order Poales; family Poaceae; genus Triticum; species Triticum dicoccoides. Next base: position 172,092,872 of record NC_041388.1, read on the forward strand.
TCACCGACACCTTTTACCAAATCGTGTTCACACACTTAGCTCACACATAGTAGGACATGTTCACACACCTCTGATTCATCCTCGATGAATCAGACCTGACTCAACTCTAAGCATTAGCAGGCATGACAAACAAGCATGAATGAGTAGGCACATCAGGGCTCAAACAACTCCTACTCATGCTAGTGGGTTTCATCTATTTACTGTGGCAATGACAGGTCATGCAAAGGATAAAGGGGTTCAGCTACCGCAACAAGTAACAGATGAATCGATGTTGTCCTAATGCAGTAAAAGAGAGCAGGAGCAAGAGAGTGGGATTTTATCGGAATGAACAAGGGGGTTTTGCTTGCCTGGCACTTCTGAAGATAATATAGCTCTTCATCGGTGTCATCGATCACATCGTCGGTACACGTCTATCGAGAGGGGACAAATACCGGCAACACAGAAGGGAACACAATCAATGCAATGCACAATATGATGCATGATCATGACATGGCAAAATGAATGTGTTTTGGGCTAATGCATCTAAAACCAGATTAAATGAAGTTGGTTTGAATCCAAGATTCAAATTCAAACTCCATATGTGGTTATTTAAATGTCATTCACTTCATTTGCCCTAAACAGTAGTGATAAGTTGTTCTAACATGCATGTAAATGGTACAGATGGATTCCTTGAATTTTTCTGATAATTTTTCATATATAAATTATTTAATTTGGAGTTACGGTTGAATTTCTATGATTTATTGAAGTTTTAGCTATTTTCTGGAATTTCCTGATTATTTTTAAATCCAGAAAATACTTATTGCGTCAGCCCCACGTCACAGTGACGTCAGCAGGGTCAATTGGGCTGGTCCGGTCAAACCTGACGTGTGGGGACCACACGTCAGTGACACAGGAACTAAACAGGGTTTAGTTAATTCTTAACTAACGTAATTAGAAGGGCTGGGGCCCACAGTCAGCGGGTCAGTGGGTTAGCTAAAATTTAATTAGTACCTAAACCAAATTAGCAGGGCCTCGGGCCCACATGGCAGTGAAACAGTGGCTAAATAATTAAAATAAACTAAACTAATTAACAGGGGGGCTTGGCCCACACGTCATCGACCCAGGGGGGGTCAAACCCCTGGTCAGCAGGGCCTAACCTGCCGGCGGCTTGACGCCGGCGAGGCCGAGACGGCGGAGGCCTTCGGGTTTCTTGCTCCGGCAGCCAAACGCCGCGTGGAGAGGCTCTGTGGGTTCCTAGCGCTCGTGCGCATCCGGAGGAGGTGACGGAAGGACGCGGGGTGGTCAGCACTCGCCGGAGTGGAGCTTGCGGCGGCGGCCGGAGTTCGGTGGTTGCGGCTGAGAGGGCTAGAGCTCGCGGGCGAGGGAGCTGAGCAGCGCAGCGGCATCTACACAGCACACGGAAGTAGTCTGCGAGCTCGGTTTGGTCGTCGGGGCTTGCTAGCGCTGGAAGTGACGAGCGCGGCGGCGAGAAGCTCTCGGGGATGGCGGGAATCGAGCTAGCGAACCAAATCCACCACGGGGTATGAGGGGAAAGGGAGAGGGCCTCACAGGGAGTCGTATGAAGAAGACGGCGAGCTCAGGGAGGCCCTGTGGACGACGAATCGGGCGGCGGCATCCGGCGGCCGTGGTCGGGGAAGAAGGGTCGCGGCGTCGTCTTGGGGTCCTCCGGCCTTGCGTGGGTCGGCGGAGAGGCGCTCGGGTTTTAGGCGGAGCTCGTGGGCTGGTCAGAGAAGCGAGGGGGCGGCGGTGGCCGCGACAGCAGCAAGCGGCGGCGACGGTCGCTCTCGGGTGCGTGCGAGAGAAAGAACAGAGGAGGAGATGGGGACAAGGGAGTGAGCGGGAGGGTTCCAGGGGTCGAGGCGGCGCCGAGGAGAAGGCGCGAGGCGTCGTGGTGTCCAGGCGATGCAGACGAGCAGGGTGGTGGCGTGGCGAGCTCGGGCGCGTGCGCCGAGTCCCTCCTCTGCCTACTGGCGCGAGGAGGAAGGCGACAGGGAGGAGGAGGTGGGCTGGGCCTGCCAGCTAGGCCGCCAGGTAGGTTTGGGCCGGGTGGGCTGACAGGTAAGCTGAGGTAAGTTCTCTCTCTCTGCTTTTATTTACTGTTTTCTATTTTTGTTCTGTTTTATTTAATTGGCACTGAATTTTAATTCAAACAGAATTTGAAAACAGTGCCAAAACTCCCCCGGATATTTTTAAGTCACTTAATGGACTTCTCCACACATAACAAAAATATCTCAGGTCATTTGAAAATATATTCATTATATATTATGAATATAACTCCAAATTCAAATAAAATATTGATTTAAAATCAGAGCCCAATAATTCCTTAGAAATGTCCCAAAATTTTGGTTTGATTTATAACTCTTGCCAAAATTGTCAGAGCTATTTCTAGGGCATTTTGGATTTACTGATTGCAATTTTAGGGTTTCTTGCCCCTCTTTATTTAGGGTTTTGAGGCTTCCAATTTCCCTCAGTTCAAATTTCAGAATTTAAACATGATGCACACACGAAGCTAGCCTAGAGCATTACCAGAAGCTAGGGATGTGACACATTCATCATGGGGTTTAAATAAGTTTTCAAGATTATAAGAAGAATCACCCCGATCATGATCATTGCAACAAGTAGTAGACATAGCAAAATTAGCATCCCCAAGCTTAGAGTTTTGCTTATTATTATCACAATTGATATTAATAGAATTTATAATAACAACATTGCGATCATGCTTTTTATTCAAAGATCTATCGTTAATCACTTTATAAAGCACTTCATTACAATTTCGAGATTCAAAGATTTCAAGCAAAACTACATAAAGATAATCTAGTGCACTCAACTCACTAGAAATTGGTTCATCATTATTGGATCCTTTAAAAAGATTAGCAAGTTGATGGGGATCCATAAACTTTTGGCAAACGAAGATGCAAGCAAAAAGAAGGCACATGGTAACACAAGACCGAATGGAAGAAGGGCGAAAGAAAAGGGCAAATCTTTTCGAAAATTGTTTTAGAAGTAGGGAGAGGAAAACGAGAGGCGAATGGCAAATAATGTAATGCGAGGGAGAAGAGTATATGATGGGTACTTGGTATGTCTTGACTTGGCGTAGATCTCCCCGACAATGGTGCCAGAAATCCTTCTTGCTACCTCCTGAACATGCGTTGGTTTTCCCTTGAAGAGGAAAGGGTGATGCAGAAAAGTAGCATAAGTATTTCCCTCAGTTTTTGAGAACCAAGGTATCAATCCAATAGGAGAAAACGCACAAGTCACCTAGTACCTGCACAAACAATGAAGAACCTTGCAACCAATGCATAAAGGGGTTGTCAATACCTTCACAGTCACTCACAAAAATGAGATCTGATAGAGATAGTAAAGTAAATATTTTTGGTATTTTTGTTGTATAGATTGAAAAGTAAAGATTACAAAATAGTAAACGAGATGTGATGTACATAAAAGAGATGCAATATAATAAGAAAGAGACCCAGGGGCCATAGGTTTCACTAGTGGCTTCTCTCAAGATAGCATGTATTATGGTGGGTGAACAAATTACTTCTGAGCAATTGATAGAAAAGTGCATAGTTATGAGAATATCTAGGCAATGATCATGAATATAGGCATCACGTCCGTGTCAAGTAGATCGTAACAATTCTGCATCTACTACTATTACTCCACACATCGACCACTATCCAGCATGCATCTAGAGTACTAAGTTCATAAGAACAGAGTAACTCTTTAAGCAAGATGACATGATGTAGAGGGATAAACTCAAACAATATGATATAAACCCATTCTTTTTATCCTCGATGGCAACAATACAATACGTGCCTTACTGCCCCTACTGTCATTGTGAAAGGACACCGCAAGATTGAACCCAAAGCTAAGCATTTCTCCCATTGCAAGAAAGATCAATCTAGTAGGCCAAACTAAACCGATAGTTCAAAGAGACTTGCAAAGATATGAAATCATGCCTATAAGAATTCAGAGAAGAACCAAATAATATTCATAGATAATCTTGTTCATAAACCCACAATTCATCGGATCTCGGCAAACACACCGCGAAAGAGTATTACATCGAATAGATCTCCAAGAACATCAAGGAGAACTTTGTATTGAGAATCAAAGAGAGAGAAGAAGCCATCTAGCTAATAACTTTGGACCTGAAGGTCTGTGGTAAACTACTCATGCTTCATCGGAGAGGCTATGGAGTTGATGTAGAAGCCCTCCGTGATCGATTCCCCCTCCGGCAGATCGCCAGAAAAGGCCCCAAGATGGGAACTCACGGGTACATAAGGTTGCGGTGGTGGAGAAGTGGTTTCGTGGCTCTCTGCGATCGATCTAGGGTATAAGAGTATATATAGGCGGAAGAAGTACGTCGGTGGAGCTACATGGGGCCCACAAGGGTGGGGGCATGCCTACCCCCTGGGCGCGCCCTCCTGCCTCGTGGCCGCCTCACGGAGTTCCAGACTTCAACTCTAAGTCTTTTGGTTTTCTTTCGGTCCAAGAAAGATCATCGCAAAGGTTTCATTTCGTTTGGATTCCGTTTGGTATTCCTTTTCTGCGATACTCTAAAATAGGCAAAAAAAACAAAAACTGGCACTAGGCCTCCGGTTAATAGGTTAGTCCCAAAAATAATATAAAAGAGCATATTAAAGCCCATTAAACATCCAAAACAGATAATATAATAGCATGGAACAATCAAAAAATATAGATATGTTGGAGACGTATCAGTGGCTGGGCTATCCAGTGCACCCAGATTGTGGTGCGACACGTCCGTTCAACATCAAAACTCAGACTGCCCGTGTATAATATTGGCTCGCAGCGAAGTTACTATTTTAAAAAAGTCCACCGTGCGTTTGGCTAGGATCGAACCCACAAAACGAGGTATACACTCCCGCGACCACTAGTAGTACTCGTTGGAGTACAACACAACCTAGAATCGCCTTTTGTCGCTAGTAGTACATTGTTCCTTACAAGAAACCAATAATAATGCCAAGAAACCAATAATAATGCCAAGAAACCACTAATAATGCCAAGAAACTACTACCACTTGCATACGTGGCAGACTTAAGATAAGACTACCTTATCAACCATTGTACATGCCCTTACCAAGCAGCCCTACCGAGAAACGACTACTCTACAAAGTGTCATTATAGGCACGTTTCATCCCATGTCACCCCTTAAGTCAACGCCTTTTATTCGACCGGCAAGTTAGGCGTTATGACTTGTGGGACCTACATGTCAGTCTGCACAAAAATCCCTGAGTGACCTCCTACCTCCGGCCCGTCCACCTAGTCATCCTCGGCCATGGGACGCAGCTACCGCCGCCGGCAGAAGGCGTGGTCAAAACCGTTGGCGGTGCGGAGCCCATCATGCGTCAGCCCGGATGCTAGCTCCGTCCGGTGCTAGCAATCTCTAGCTCGCCAAGATAGCTCCGTCTAGCTGCTTGTCAGCAAGGTTTGCTAGCTAGATTGGCACGGCGGCCCGGTGGCTTACTCACGTGCGACGTGCTAAGGCCAGCCATCTGGCTCGAGCGAAGGCCAGCGCGGCGGCTTGCTTGCGCATGAGTCACACTCGGGACAGCCTGCCAACCCGTGCGGAGGCCAGGTGGCATCTGGCCCATCCGGCGGAGCGGTGGCCAACTCGCTCATCACTGGCGCCATCGACGAACACGCATCAATACTGCTTGATGTAATGTTCAGGAAAAATAATGATTTGAGGGGGAATAACAGGATAGAAGGTCAGATGTGGGTCCCTCGTGTCAATGGTCAAACAAAATGTGTTGGTTTAAGGTGCCTCGTCAGCACGGACGTGTGGGCCAACCCTATCATAAATCGGGTTTAAACGATCCTAGCAACACTAGGTAGTAGTTTTTGGTGCGGATTAAGAAATTTTGGGTATGTTTTTGCTATTTTTTGTATAATAGTTTCTTCCTAGGGCTGGTTGAAAGTGGTAGTTTTTTGTTAAATACCCTACATATTGTAAGTAGGAGTGAAAGTTAAGCTCTGGAAGCCAATAAGCAAGGCTAGTTACATAGTTCCTATGTGTACATGACTGAAAGTAAATATCAATCATGAGTGACTAATATCTTGATGGAAAACTCAAAACTATGGAAATACTAGCATTTTTTGCATGGTTGGAAATACTAGCAATGTTCACGTGCGTTGCAACGGATCATAATTAGAATAATACTTATTCACAAACTTGATACAAAACACTCAAATTTTGATATACATATATCACTAGAGATATATTATGTTTCAATCAGAATATATTCTTTGGGCTGTTTTGGTGAGGTAAGGGAGGGATGTGGTTGGTTTTAAGATACTAATTATGGGTTTTTCTGCAAATTGGTAGAGAAGTGGGATGTTGGTGAGAAAAGGCAAAAACTTACCTCACAGTCATTAGATGTAGATCTTATGGTCAGAAATGACGGATGGCACACACACCATCATCACCAACTTAGTCTTCTGTAGGAGTACTAGCAAGATGTCCGTGCATTGCATGGAACATCAAGATGCATTTTTTTTATAAAACACTTGTTGTGATTGACCCATGTGGGAGTAATCCCATGTGTAAAGACTAATAATATCTCGAGAAAGAGGAGATAAGGTGAAGAGGAGTGGGGCGTGGTGGTGATTGGTGGTCGGACTAAGCGGAGGCATGGGGATGGACGACGCCAGCAGCAGCCACCAGGCCAGTTTGTTCCAGAGAATTCCTTTTTTAATTTCTCAACAATGAGGTTGTTGGAGATAAGGATAAACGAGGGAAGGCCTTGTCTGTAATTGTGGAGAGAGGTGTGGGTATCTTTTAGTTTAATTTCCATCCGTCAGATATAGATCGGACGGTCTATATTGCAAGATGGCACGCGTACCATCATCACCAACTCAATTTTTTTATAGGAGAAGAAATATAAGTATGAAGATACAAACGTATTATCGATACTTGTTTTCATAAACTAGGATCTACATTCTATTCAACGGCTCAGCATGTGGGGCCTTAGCACAATGACTTCTCAAGTGTGTAAAACAAAGGTTTTCTTGTCGCCGAGAAGGAGGGGGTGACGGCGGTGCGCTTTCGGCTTGTTGTAGTCCTAGTAGTCATACTAGGTGGTCTATGCACGTGTAGATTTATTCTTCTTCACATCTCGTGTTCGTCGTACTGCCACAACTGTTGATGAATAGACGATAAGTTATTCACGGGGAAACCCTTGTTGAGCGTGTTTGCGAGAGAGAGAGAGAGACAGTGCGCGTGTGTGATATGTCTAGAGACTGAGGCAATGATAAGAGATTCTTTGTGTCTATGTGTGTGGAGGATAGAGATGGACATGTACATGGGGCTTTGTGTTGTGTAACGTGGAGACACATAGACATAATCAGAGTGTGTGTGTGTGTGATACACATGCGGACATGGGGAGAGATGTGTGAGTTAGAGAGATGGAGAATTTTCTTGTGCATCTGAGCTAGAGAGGGGGAGATATACATACCTAGAACTAGAGAGAATATGCAAGGGTGGGTGTCTTAAAAGAAGGATCCTAATAGATGGGTGTTTGTGCGTATTTGTGTGTGTTTGTGCGTGCGTTTGTGTGTGAGAGGGAGTGTGTGTATGTGGAGTAGAGTGCTACCTCTTGAGCATGCGTTGGTTTTCCCTTGAAGAGGAAAGGGTGATGCAGCAAAGTAGTGTAAGTATTTCCCTCAGATTTTGAGAACCAAGGTATCAATCCAGTAGGAGACTACACGCAAGTACCTCGTACATACACAAACAATCAAGAACCTTGCAACCAACGTGATAAAGGGGTTGTCAGTCCCTTCACAGCCACTTGCAAAAGTGAGATCTGATAAAGATAATAGGATAAATATTTTTGGTATTTTTGTTGTATAGATTAAAAAGTAAAGATTGCAAAATAAATAGCAATAGAAATAGCTAGTTGATAGGAAAATAATATAATGGAGAATTTACCTGGGGGCCATAGGTTTCACTAGTGGCTTCTCTCAAGATAGCATCATCTACGGTGGGTGAACAAATTATTGTTGAGCAATTGATAGAAAAGCACATAGTTATGAGAATATCTAGGCATGATCATGTATATAGGCATCATGTCCGTGACAACTAGACCAAAACGAATCTGCATCTACTATTATTACTACACACTTCGACCGCTATCCAGCATGCATCTAGATGATTAAGTTCATAAGAACAGAGTAACGCATTAGGAAAGATGACATGATGTAGAGGCATAAACTTAAGGAATATGACAGAAACCCCATCTTTTTATCCTCGATGGCTACAATACAATACATGTCATTTCCCTTTCTGTCACTGGGATCGAGCACCGCAAGATTGAGCCCAAAGCTAAGCACTTCTCCTATTGCAAGAAATATCAATCTATTAGGACAAACCAAATTGATTATTCGAAGAGACTTGCAAAGATATTTAAATCATGCATAAAAGAATTCAGAGAAGAATCAAATATTGTTCATAGATAATCTTGATCATAAACCCACAATTCATCGGATCTCAACAAACACACCGCAAAAAGAATTTCATCGAATAGATCTCCAAGAGAATCAAGGAGAACTTCGTATTGAGATCCAAAGAGAGAGAGAAGAAGCCATCTAGCTAATAACTATGGATCCGAAGGTCTATGGTAAGCCACTCATACAACATCGGAGAGGCTATGGTGTTGATGTAGAAGCCCTCCGTGATCGATTTCCCCTCCGGCGGAGCACCGGAAAAGGCCCCAATATGGGATCTCACAGGTACAGAAGGTTGCGGCAGTGGAAATAGGGTTTCGTGGTGCTCCCCGATGTTTTCAGGGTATAAGAGTATATATTGGCAAAAGAAGTAGGTCGGTGGAGCTGTGAGGGCCCCACGAGGGTGGGGCGCGCCCACCCCCCTGCAGCGTGCCCTCCTGCCTCGTGGCTTCCTCGCTGCTTCCTTGACGTCCACTCCAAGTCTCCTGGATTGCTTTTGTTCCAAAATGATCCTCGTGAAGGTTTTATTCCGTTTGATATTCCTTTTCTGCGAAACACTGAAATAGGCAAAAAAACAATAATTTGCACTGGGCCTTCGGTTAATAGGTTAGTCCCAAAAATAATATAAAAGTGCACAATAAAGCCCATTAAACATCCAAAACAATTAATATAATAGCGTGGAACAATAAAAAATTATAGATACGTTGGAGACGTATCAAGCATCCCCAAGCTTAATTCCTCCTCATCCTCGAGTAGGTAAATGATAAAAACAGAATTTTTGATGTGGAATGCTACCTAACAGAATTTTCAAAGCAATTCTCTTTATTGTGGCATGAATGTTCAGATCCGAAAGATTCAACATAAAAGTTTAATATTGACATAAAAATAATAATACTTCAAGCATACTAACTAAGCAATTATGTCTTCTCAAAATAACATGGCCAAAGAAAGCTTATCCCTACAAAATCATATAGTTTGGCTATGCTTCATTTTTGTCACACAAAAATGCTCTCATGATGCACAACCCCGATGACAAGCCAAGAAATTGTTTCATACTTTAGTAATCTCAAACTTTTTTCAGCTTTCACGCAATACATGAGCATGAGCCATGGACATAGCACTATGGGTGGAATAGCATATGATAATGGAGGTTGTGTGGATAGGACAAAAAAGGTGAAAGTCTCACATTGACGCGGCTAATCAACGGGCTATGGAGATGCCCATCAATTGATGTGAATGCAAGGGGTAGGGATTGCCATGCAACAGATGCACTAGAGCTATAAATGTATGAAAGCTCAACAAAAGAAACTAAGTGGTTGTTGATACGTCTCCAACGTATCTATAATTTTTGATTGCTCCATGCTATATTATCTACTGTTTTGGACTATATTAGGCTTTATTTTCCACTTTTATATTATTTTTGGGACTAACCTATTAACCGGAGGCCCAGCCCAGAATTGATGTTTTTGGCCTATTTCAGTGTTTCGAAGAAACGGAATATCAAACGGAGTCCAAACGGAATGAAACCTTTGGGAACATGATTTTCTCACCGAACGTGATCCAGGAGACTTGGACCCTACACCAAGGCATCAGAGAGGCGGTCACAAGGGTGGGGGTGCGCCCCCCTTAGGGCATGCCCCCCTGCCTCGTGGGCCCCTCGGAGCTCCACCGACTTACTTCTTCCTCCTATATATACCTACGTACCCCCAAACGAACAAAGAGGGAGCCAAAAACCTAATTCCACCACCGCAACTTTCTGTATCCACGATATCCCATCTTGGGGCCTGTTCCAGAGCTCCGCCGGAGAGGGCCGTCATCACGGAGGGCTTCTACATCATCATAGCCCCTCCGATGAAGTGTGAGTAGTTTACCTCAGACCTTCGGGTCCATAGTTAGTAGCTAGATGGCTTCTTCTCTCTTTTTGGATCTCAATGCAAAGTTCTCCCCCTCTCTCGTGGAGATCTATTTGATGTAATCTTCTTTTTCCGGTGTGTTTGTTGAGACCGATGAATTGTGGGTTTATGATCAAGTCTATCTATGAATAATATTTGAATCTTCTCTGAATTCTTTTATGTATGATTGGTTATCTTTGCAAGTCTCTTCGAATTATCAGTTTGGTTTGGCCTACTAGATTGGTTTTTCTTGCCATGGGAGAAGTGCTTAGCTTTGGGTTCGATCTTGCGGTGTCCTTTCCCAGTGACAGAAGGGGCAGCAAGGCATGTATTGCATCGTTGCCATCAAGGATAACAAGATGAGGTTTATTTCATATTGCATGAATTTATCCCTCTACATCATCTCACCTTGCTTAAAGCGTTACTCTATTTTTAACTTAATACTCTAGATGCATGCTGGATAGCAGTTGATGAGTGGAGTAATAGTAGTAGATGCAGAATCGTTTCGGTCTACTTGTCACGGACGTGATGCCTATATACATGATCATGCCTAGATATTCTCATAACTATGCTCAATTATGTCAATTGCTCAACAGTAATTTGTTCACCCACCGTAGAATACTTATGCTCTTGAGAGAAGCCACTAGTGAAACCTATGCCCCACGGGTCTATTCTGATCATATCAATCTCCATCACTTTAATCTTGCTTTGCTTTTTACTTTTCCTTTTACTTTTCACTTTGCATCTCTATACCAAAAATACCAAAAATATTATATCTATCAGATCTCACTCTCGTAAGTGACTGTGAAGGGATTGACAACCCCTAATCGCGTTGGTTGCGAGTAGCTATCGTTTTGTGCAGGTACGAGGGACTTGAGCGTGGCCTCCTACTAGATTGAGACCTTGGTTCTCAAAAACTGAGGGAAATACTTACGCTACTCTGCTGCATCATCCTTTCCTCTTCGGGGAAATCCAATGCAAGCTCAAGAGGTAGCAAGAAGAATTTCTGGTGCCGTTGCCGGGGAGTCTAAGTAAAAAGTCAACATACCAAGTACCCATCACAATCCCTATCTCTCGCATTACATTAGTTGCCATTTGCCTATCTTCACCTTAAAAGGTTAGAGGAGATCGAAAACAACGTTACGAAGTTTATGCTTTTGCAATTTGAGCATAATAATTTCTTTAGAAACGAGCTTAAGGAACAAAAAAGTTTTATGAGTTATATGAATAAAGAGCTTGATGATATGTCTAAAGAATTTGATGGTACAAGATCCCAAATTGCTCGTCTAGAAAAGATGACTGCTGAAATTTCGGATATGTAAGCCACCTTAGTCAATAAGATGGCCGCTAAACTGAATTCCTTTGAAAATCAAGATGAAGATATAAAATTTATTGATGTGTCTCCTATCAAATCTTTGTTTTGAAATATGAATCTTGATGAAACTGAATATGATCTTCCTTTACCTAGAAGGCGTTCTAAAAATTCGGAGTATTTAGACCTTTATGATGAAATTGATGAAAGTGGGATTGAAAGAAATAAAAAACTAGATGTTGATAAACCCATATATTGGATTTCAAGGAATTTAATTATGAAAGCTTCTCTTTAATTGATTGTATTTCCTTGTTGCAATCCGTACTAAATTCTCCACATGCTTATAGTCAAAAGAAAGCCTTCACCGAACATATTGTTGATGCCTTGATGCAATCTTATGAAGAAAAACTTGAGTTGAAAGTTTCTATCCCTAGAAAACTCTATGATGAGTGGGAACCAACTATTAAAATTAAAATTAAAAATCATGAGTTTTATGCTTTGTGTGATTTGGGTGCTAGTGTCTCCACCATCCCCAAAACTTTGTGTGATTCGCTAGATTTCCGCGATTTTGATGATTCCTCTCTAAACTTGCATCTTGCAGATTCTACTATTAAGAAACCTATGAGAAGGACTAATGATGTTCTTATTGTTGCAAATAGGAATTATGTGCCCGTAGATTTCATTGTTCTTGATATAGATTGCAATCCTTCTTGCCCTATTATTCTTGGTAGACCTTTCCTTAGAACGGTTGGTGCGATTATTGATATGAAGGAAGGGATTATTAGATTTTAATTTTCATTAAAAAAGGGCGTGGAACACTTTCCAAGAAATAAAATAAAATTGCCATATGAATCTATCATGAGAGACACTTATGGATTGCCTACCAAAGATGGCAATACCTAGATCTATCCTCGCTTTTATGCCTAGCTAGGGGCGTTAAACGATAGCGCTTGTTGGGAGGCAACCCAATTTTATTTTTATTCCTTGCTTTTTGATCCTGTTAAGTAATAAATAAATTATCTAGACTCTGTTTTGGTTGTGTTTTTTTGTGTTTAATTAGTGTTTGTGTCAAGTACAACCGTTGGGAAGACTTGGGGAAAGTCTTGTTGAACTTGCTGTAAAACAACAGAAACTTTAGCGCTCACGAGAACTGCTGTAATTTCTATTCGGAAAGTTATATTTAGTTAATTGTTTTTGCAGATGATTAATAGATAAATTTCTCACGTCCAGCAATTTATTTTCGAATTTTTGGGGTTCCAGATCTTGCTCTAGCTACAGATTACTACAGACTATTCTGTTTTTGACAGATTCTGTTTTTCGTGTGTTGTTTGCTTATTTTGATGAATCTATGGATAGTAAAATAGTTTATAATCCATAGAGAAGTTGGAATACAGTAGGTTTAACACCAATATAAATAAATAATGAGTTCATTACAGTACCTTGAAGTGGTCTTTTGTTTTCTTTCGCTAATGGAGCTCACGAGTTTTCTACCTTAACTTTTGTGTTGTGAAGTTTTCAAGTTTTGGGTAAGGATTTGATGGATTATGGAACAAGGAGTGGCAAGAGCCTAAGCTTGGGGATGCCCATGGCACCCACAAGATAATCTAAGGACACCTAAAATCCAATGCTTTGGGATGCCCCGGAAGGCATCCCCTCTTTCGTCTACTACTATCGGTAACTTTACTTGGAGCTATATTTTTATTCACCACATGATATGTGTTTTGCTTGGAGTGTCTTGTATTATTTGTGTCTTTTTTTGTTAGTGTGCCACAATCATCCTTACTGTAAACACCTTTTGAGAGAGCCATACATGAATTAGAATTTGATAGAATACTCTATGTGCTTCACTTATATCTTTTGAGCGTTATAATTTTGCTCTATGTGCTTCACTTAGATCTTTTAGAGCACGGTGGTGGATTTGTTTTAAAGAAACTATTGATCTCTCATGATTCACTTAGATTATTTTTAGAGTCTTAATAGCATGGTAATTTTCTTAATAATAATATGCTTGGTATTCAAGATTTGTGAAACTTTCTTTTGAGTGCGTTGAATACTAAGAAAAGATTGAAGCATGATAATTGTTTTGAGATATGGAGGTGATAATATTAGAGTCATGCTAGTTGAGTAATTGTGAATTTAAAGAATACTTGTGTTAAAGTTTGTGATTCCCGTAGCATGCACGTATGGTGAACCGTTATGCGATGAAGTCGGAGCATGATTTATTTATTTATTGTCTTCCTTATGAGTGGCGGTTGGGGACGAGCGATGGCCTTTTCCTACCAATCTATCCCCCTAGGAGCATGCGTGTAATACTTTGCTTTGATAACTTCTAGATTTTTGCAATAAGAATATGAGTTCGTCATGACTAATGTTGAGTCCATGGATTATACGCACTTTTTCCCATCCTTCCACCATTTCTAGCCTCTCTAATACCGCGCACTTTTCGCCGGTATCATACACCCATCATATACCTCCCTCAAAACAGCCACCATACCTACCTATCATGGCATTTCGATAGCCATTCCGAGATATATTGCCATGCAACTTTCCACCGTTCCGTTTATTATGACACGCTCCATCATTGTCATATTGCTAGCATGATCATGTAGTTGACATCGTATTTGTGGCAAAGCCACCGTTCATAATTCTTTTGTACATGTCACTCTTGATTCATTGCATATCCCGGTACACCGCGGGAGGCATTCATATAGAGTCATATTTTGTTCTAAGTATCGAGTTGTAATTGTTGAGTTGTAAGAAAAATAAAAGTGTGATAATCATCATTTTTAGAACATTGTCCCAAGTGAGGAAAGGATGATGGAGACTATGATTCCCCCATAAGTCGGGATGAGACTCCGGACGAAAAATAAAAAAAAAGAAAAAAAAAGAAAAAAGAGGCCATAAAAAAAGGCCCAAATAAAAAAAATAAAAAAATGAGAGAAAAAGAGAGAAGGGACAATGTTACTATCCTTTTACCACACTTGTGCTTCAAAGTAGCACCAAGATCTTCATGATAGAGAGTCTCTTGTTATGTCACTTCCATATACTAGTGGGAATTTTACATTATAGAACTTGGCTTGTATATTCTAATGATGGGCTTCCTGAAAATTGCCCTAGGTCTTCGTGAGCAAGCGAGTTGGATGCACACCCACTTAGTTTCTTTTGTTGAGCTTTCATATGCTTATAGCTCTAGTGCATCCGTTGCATGTCAATCCCTACTCACTCACATTGATATCTATTGATGGGCATCTCCATAGCCCGTTGATACGCCTAGTTGATGTGAGACTATCTTCCCCTCTTTTTGTCTTTTCCACAACCACCACTCTATTCCACATATAGTGCTATATCCATGGCTCACACTCATGTATTGCGTCAAGATTGAAAAGGTTTGAAAAAGTTAGAGTATGAAACAATTGCTTGGCTTGTCATCGGAGTTGTGCATGATTTAAATACTTTGTGTGGTGAAGATAGAGCATAGCCAGACTATATGATTTTGTAGGGATAACTTTCTTTGGCGATGTTATTTTGAGAAGACATAATTGCTTTGTTAGTATGCTTGAAGTATTATTATTTTTATGTCAACATGAACTTTTGTCTTGAATCTTTCGAATCGGAATATTCATACCACAATTAAGAAAGATTTGCATTGAAATAATGCCAAGTAGCACTCCGCATCAAAAATTCTCTTTTTATCATTTAACTACTCGAGGACGAGCAGGAATTAAGCTTGGGGATGCCTGATACGTCTCCAACGTATCTATAATTTTTGATTGCTCCATGCTATATTTTCTACTATTTTGGACTATATTGGGCTTTATTTTCCACTTTTATATTATTTTTGGGACTAACCTATTAACCGGAGGCCCAGCCTAAAATTGCTGTTTTTGCCTATTTCAGTGTTTCGAAGAAACGGAATATCAAATGGAGTCCAAATGGAATGAAACCTTCGGGAACGTGATTTTCTCACCGAACGTGATCCAGGAGACTTGGACCCTACGCCAAGGCATCAGAGAGGCGGTCACGAGGGTGGGGGGCGCCCCCCCTTAGGGCGCGCCCCCTGCCTCGTGGGCCCCTCGAAGCTCCACCAACGTACTTCTTCCTCCTATATATACCTACGTACCCCCAAACGAACAAAGAGGGAGCCAAAAACCTAATTCGACCGCCGCAACTTTCTGTATCCACGAGATCCCATCTTGGGGCCTGTTCCGGAGCTCCGCCGGAGAGGGCCGTCATCACGGAGGGCTTCTACATCATCATAGCCCCTCCGATGAAGTGTGAGTAGTTTACCTCAGACTTCCGGGTCCATAGTTAGTAGCTAGATGTCTTCTTCTCTCTTTTTGGATCTCAATACAAAGTTCTCCCCCTCTCTCGTGGAGGTCTATTCGATGTAATCTTCTATTTGCGGTGTGTTTGTTGAGACCGACGAATTGTGGGTTTATGATCAAGTCTATCTATGAATAATATTTGAGTCTTCTCTGAATTCTTTTATGTATGATTAGTTATCTTTGCAAGTCTCTTCGAATTATCAGTTTGGTTTGGCCTACTAGATTGGTTTTTCTTGCCATGGGAGAAGTGCTTAGCTTTGGGTTCGATCTTGTGGTGTCCTTTCCCAGTGACAGAAGGGGCAGCAAGGCACGTATTGCATCGTTTCCATCGAGGATAACAAGATGGGGTTTATTTCATATTGCATGAATTTATCTCTCTACATCATGTCATCTTGCTTAAAGCGTTACTCTGTTTTTAACTTAATACTCTAGATGCATGCTGGATAGCGGTCGATGAGTGGAGTAATAGTAGTAGATGCAGAATCGTTTCGGTCTACTTGTCACGGACGTGATGCCTATATACATGATCATGCCTAGATATTCTCATAACTATGCTCAATTATGTCAATTGCTCAACTGTAATTTGTTCACCCACCGTAGAATACTTATGCTCTTGAGAGAAGCCACTAGTGAAACCTATGGCCCCCGGGTCTATTCTCATCATATCAATCTCCATCACTTTAATCTTGCTTTGCTTTTTAGTTTGCCTTTTACTTTTCACTTTGCATCTCTATACCAAAAATATTATATCTATCATATCTCACTCTCGTAAGTGACCATGAAGGGATTGACAACCCCTAATCGCGTTGGTTGCGAGTAGCTATCATTTTGTGCAGGTACGAGGGACTTGAGCGTGGCCTGCTACTAGATTGATACCTTGGTTCTCAAAAACTGAGGGAAATACTTACGCTACTCTGCTGCATCATTCTTTCCTCTTCGGGGAAATCCAACGCAAGCTCAAGAGGTAGCAGTTGTGCATCCAACTTGCTTGCTCACGAAGACCGAGGGCATTTGAGGAAGCCCATTGTTGGAATATACAAGCCAAGTTCTATAATGAAAAATTCCCACTAGTATATGAAAGTGACAAAATAAGAGACTCTCTATCATGAAGATCATGGTGCTACTTTGAAGCACAATTGTGGAAAAAAGGATAGTAGCATTGTCCCTTTTGTTTATTTTCTCTCTTTTTTTATTGGGACAATGCTCTATTAATGATGATCATCACACTTCTATTTATTTACAACTCAATGATTACAGCTCGATACTAGAACAAAATATGACTCTATATGAGTGCCTCCGGCGGTGTACCGGGATAGGCAATGAATCAAGAGTGACATGTATGATAAATTATGCATGGTGGCTTTGCCACAAATACGATGTCAACTACATGATCATGCAAGGCAATATGACCATGATGAAACGGTGGAAAGTTGCATGGCAATATATCTTGGAATGGCTATGGAAATGCCATAATAGGTAGGTATGGTGGCTGTTTTGAGGAAGATATAAGGAGGTTTATGTGTGATAGAGGATATCATATCATGGGGGTTGGATGCACTGGCGAAATTTGCACCAACTCTCAAGGTGAGAAAGGGCAATGCACAGTACCGAAGAGGCTAGCAATGATGGAAAGGTGAGAGTGCGTATAATCCATGGACTCAGCATTAGTCATAAAGAACTCACATACTTATTGAAAAAATATTCAAGTCATCAAAAACCAAGCATTACGCGCATGCTCCTAGGGGGATAGATTGGTAGGAAAAGACCATCGCTCGTCCCCGACCGCCACTCATAAGGATGACAATCAAAGAATACCTCATGTTTCAAATTTGTCACACAACGGTCACCATACGTGCATGCTACGAGACATGCAAACTTCAACACAAGTATTTATGAAATTCACAACTACTCAACTAGCATGACTCTAATATTACCATCTTCATATCTCAAAACAATCATCAAGTATCAAACTTCTCGTAGTATTCAATGCACTTTTTATGGAAGTTTTTATTATACCCGTCTTGGATGGCTATGATATTAGGACTAATTTTATAGCCAAAGCAAATTAGCATGCTGTTCTAAAAGACTCTCAAAATTCTATAAGTGAAGCATGAGAGATCAATAATTTCTATAAAATAAAACCACCACCGTGCTCTAAAAAGATACAAGTGAAGCACTAGAGCAAAATTATCTAGCTCAAAAGATATAAGTGAAGCATATAGAGTATTCTAATAAATTATGATTCATGTGTGTCTCTCCAAAAGGTGTGTAAACCAAGGATGATTGTGGTGAACTAATAATCAAAGACTCAAATCATACAGGACGCTCCAAGCAAAACACATATCATGTGGTGAATAAAAATATAGCCTCAAGTAAAGTTACCGATGGACGAAGACGAATGAGGGGATGCCTTCCGGGGCATCCCCAAGCTTAGGCTTTTGGTTGTCCTTGAATTTTACCTTGGGGTTCCATGGGCATCCCTAAGCTTAGGATCTTGCCACTCCTTATTCCAAAATCCATCAAATCTTTACCTAAAACTTGAAAACTTCACAACAATAAACTCAACAGAAAATCGCATGAGCTCCGTTAGTATAAGAAAACAAACCACCACTTCAAGGTACTATAATGAACTCATTATTTATTTATATTGGTGTTAAGCATAATGTATTCCAACTTATCTATAGTTCATACCCCCCGATACTAGCCATAGATTCATCAGAATAAGCAAACAACAAACGAAAAACAGAATCTGTCAAAAACAGAACAGTCTGTAGCAATCTGTATCAAACATATACTTCTATAACCCCAAAAATTCTGAAATAAATTGGTGGACGTGAGGCATTTGTCTATTAATCATCTGCAAAAATAATCAACCTAATAGCAATCTCCAGTAAAACATGGCAGCTAATTTCGTGAGCGCTGAAATTTCTGTTTTTTACAGCAAGATCGTAAAGACTTTCCCCAAGTCTTCCCAAAGGTTCTACTTGGCACAAACACTAATTAAAAACATAAAACCACATCTAAACAGAAGCTAAATGAATTATTTATTACTAAACAGAAACAAAAAGCAAGAAACAAAAATAAAATTGAGTTGCCTCCCAACAGGCGCTATCGTTTAACACCCCTAGCTAGGCAAGAATAGATCTAGGTATTGTCATAATAATGGTAAGGCAAATCACGAAAACTCACCTCGTATTCCCTATGTTCAGCAGCAAGTTTTCTTTGAGGCAAGCAAAAGTAATCAAAAGTGCTAAATATAATGGGACAAAAGTCCCCAAGATCAAGCTCGGGACGTATGGGTTCCTCCTTTGGCCCCTTATATTGCACAACTAATTCATCATTATAAAAATTCTTTTCACAAAAAGTCATGAGACTTTGTTCAAGAGAAAAGCCTAGCCTGTTGTTCTGAATAGCAAAATTATCATTAAGCTTGGAAATTCTATTGAATAGAACATCGGTAGGAACCTTCTTTCTAAGGTTTTCATTATAAGCAACATGATTTAAAGATTGTAAACGCATTATATCTTCCTGATTAAAAAGGATAGCCTCTATGGGTGGACTGCCGACATCCACCCTATAGTGCGCAAAAATTTCATTGGCTTCTTTCATAATAAATCGGAACTCATGTGCCAAAAAGATAGTAGCTGCGCGTTTGACAGAAGAATGCTTAATATTGGAAAATTCTAAGAAAATCTTTTGTATGGAAGGATGCATATTCATAAATTGTCTTTCAAGCTCAACTATGAGCAAAGATATAGCATCTGCAAGACTACTAGTTCTATGAAGAATTGACCCTCCCATAGTGGGCAAAGCACCGACACACGTAAAGAAATCTTGAATAACTCCTTTTCCAATAATATTACCACTACCCATCCAAAACTTTTTAGTGTGTAAAATAGTAGGATCTTCATGAGGATCAACAAAAGCATCAAAGTTTTCCATGTTGTTACCACTATCCTTATCAATGATAACCTCCTCAGTTTTAGACATAATGGCAGCAATTCGCACAAAGAACGAGCACACAAAAGGTAAACAAAAAGAGACGAACGAAAAAAGGGAAAACGAAATAGAGGCGAATAAAATGGCAAGGGTGCAGTGGGGGAGAGGAAAACGAGAGGCAAATGGCAAATAATGTAATGCGAGGGAGAAGAGTTTGTGATGGGTACTTGCTATGTCTTGACTTGTGCGTAGATCTCCCCGGCAACGGCGCCATAAATGGCTAGTTGTCGGGAGATCAAATCTCGACTTGACTTGGTGCAAATCTCCCCGGCAACGACGCCAGAAATCCTTCTTCCTACCTCTTGAGAATGCGTTGGTTTTCCCTTGAAGAGGAAAGGGTGATGCAGCAAAGTAGCATAAGTTTTTCCCTCAGTTTTTGAGAACCAAGGTATCAATCCAGTAGGAGACTACACGCAAGTCCCTCGTACCTGCACAAACAATCAAGAACCTTGCAACTAACGCGATAAAGGGGTTGTCAGTCCCTTCACGGGCACCTGCAAAAATGAGATATGATAAAGATAATAAGATAAATATTTTTGGTCTTTTTTTGTATAGATGAAAATGTAAAGATTGCAAAATAAATGGCGACAGAAATAGCTAGTTGACAGGAAAATAATATTATGGAGAGTAGACCTGGGGGCCATAGGTTTCACTAGTGGCTTCTCCTAAGATAGCATAATCTATGGTGGGTGAACAAATTAGTGTCGAGCAATTGATAGAAAAGCGCATAGTTATGAGAATATCTAGGCATGATCATGTATATAGGCATCACGTATGTGACAACTAGACCGAAACGAATCTGCATCTACTATTATTACTACACACTTCGACCGCTATCCAGCATGCATCTAGAGTATTAAGTTCATAAGAACAGAGTAACGCATTAGGAAAGATGACATGATGTAGAGGCATAAACTCAAGGAATATGACATAAACCCCATCTTTTTATCCTCGATGGCTACAATACAATACGTGTCGTTTCCCTTTCTGTCACTGGGATCGAGCACCGCAAGATTGAACCCAAAGCTAAGCACTTCTCCCATTGCAAGAAATATCAATCTATTAGGACAAACCAAATTGATTATTCGAAGAGACTTGCAAAGATATTTAAATCATGCATAAAAGAATTCAGAGAAGAATCAAATATTGTTCATAGATAATCTTGATCATAAACCCACAATTCATCGGATCTCGACAAACACACCGCAAAAAGAATTACATTGAACATATCTCTAAGAGAATCGAGGAGAACTTTGTATTGAGATCCAAAGAGAGAGAGAAGAAGCCATCTAGCGAATAACTATGGACCTGAAGGTCTGTGGTAAGCTACTCACACAGCATCGGACACTACAAAAAAATACACTTCTGTGATGATACGTGTTTGTCACAGTAGGTCGCGTTTTTTGTCATGCATGTACATCCATGACGATTTTATGACAGAATCAAGATAGCCATACCTGTGCTGTCGTAGAAGTGTTCCATGACATTACCAAAATTATCATCATGGAAGTGTGCACTTCCATGACGATAAATTGCGCGTCACAGAAGTGCTGTCGTCAAGGGTGACCGACATGTGGCATCCACTCTAACGCAACGTCGTTAAGCTATCGGGTCGGGTTTTGGATCCGATAACCCGTTAACAGCCCCGACCAGTGGGGATTTTCCACGTGTAAAATCATCATTGGCTGGAGGAAACACGTGTCGACTCATCGTCGGGACAGATGTCATCCACTCATTGGACAGAAGGCGCCTATGATACGTCGACACGTGGCACGACCCAACAGAGGTCCATTCCTGTGAAAAGGCCGGCCTGTTTGACTTGGTCAAAAGGTGGTGGGCCGGCCCATGGAAAGCCTGTTAATGGCTTGTTTGCATATAGCCCATTTACAGCCCGCTAACCCAAGGCCCGTTACACCCTATCCGAATTAGGACCAGTAGCATCATATGGGCCATCCAATATGATTCCAGCCCATTTTCACTTCTGGCCCATGTATGGCCCATGACGTCTTTCGGCCCATATGAGGCCCTATGTAACTCTTGGCCTATTAACGACCTGTGGTGAAACTGGCCCGTAATGAACAATGTATCACTTTACACCCATTAACAGCCCGTGGTGAAACTATCCCGTGATGAATAGTGTATCACTTTATACCCATTAAGGGCCCGTAATTTCGTTGGGCCGTTTCCAGCCCATGTTATCTTTCGGCCTTCTCAGAGCCCATTTATTCTTGGGCTCATTTCCAGCATTCGTTTACTTACGGCCCATTACTGTCATTTTCTGCTTGTGGGCCAAATTCAGCCCGTGGTTATAGTCAGCCCGTTTGTGGTCCGTTAATACGTAGGGCCGTTTTCATAGCGTCATCAAATACAGCCTATTAACGATGGCCCACTATGGTCGGCCATGAATGGACGATTCCAACACTAGCCCATTTACGGCCATAATGCGGCCTGTTACTGGCCCATGTTTGGTCAATCGATCATACGGCCCGTATAAGGCCCATTGATGATACGGCTCGTAGAAGGCCCATTGTTTCTACGGCCCATAGAAAGCCCATTGTTTCTACGGCCCGTAGAAGGCCTACTGTTTCTATGGCCCATAGAAGGCCCACTGTTTCTACGGCCCATAGGAGGCCCAGTGTCACTACAGCAAATATTAGCCCATGGTTATTGTGGCCTAGTTTTAAAAAATAGGTTATTGCAGCCACTAGCAAACCGCGGAAAAAGAACTGCATTGACTACAAGCAAACAAATAAACAAGACAACAAGGAAATAAATAAGCAAGCAACTTGTGCTAGGCTATCACGTCTATTACACATATTACATCCACTAGGCATCAAAGTTCGCCACCAGTGCAAATATAGGGAACAAAGCAGCATATAAACGCCGCAGCAAAACAAGTCCAGAACTGAAACCACTTCAGAAGAGTTCAAGAAACAATATCCTGGGTACCCATAATGCTGGCAAGATGCTTAGCAAGCTTATTAACTTTCTCTTGTTTGGCGCTTAAATCCTCCAGCGCTTGCTGTTGCACAAGAAAGTACGCATCTAAATTCTGCAGGGACTTCCTCAGGCCTTTGGCTTCTTGCCACAGCACAGCTGACTGACGCCTTTCAGCTTGTAGCTGAGACTGAAGAAGTCGAAGTGATTCAGGCAACAAGTTCAAAGAGCTTGTGCCAGCGGTACTGGCCAGTAACTCGAACACTACATCAACACAAAACTGTGGGGTTTCTCACTGTCTACAAGATCGTTTTTATCACCTTTCTTGGAGACCAACAGGGTTGTCTCACTATCTTGAACTTTATCTGCATTACTTTCTCTACCATTGCATAGTGGGGTGCTCTTCTCCAATATTCTGTTTGCATACTACAAGAGAAACAAGCAGACACATAACAGGTTTAGCTTGTAGTATACGAAACTCATTTTGGTAAACCGGTGCAGTAGTAAGGTGGACAGGATAACAGCATGAAACAAACATATATCTATGTACTATGGTCACTGTATTGTCCATATCATTCTAGTTTATGTTCCCTAATCAAGATAGAGACACAGTTCAACTCATATATTTTTAAGACACAGCAGCATAGACAGAATATAAGTGTGAGAAACTACACAGCATTTGCAGCACTTGTAATGTGCATCACATGAGAACATAACTGTTTATACAACTTAAACTGAAATCAACATAGAGCAAGAAGTTAGAACAACAATCCAGTTAAAGAAATAGGTTTAAAACATACCTGTTGCGCCATTGGAGTTTCAATTGGATCCTTCAAATTCGAAAGTAGTTGGTATGAGTAAATATACTGATGCAACAGCAAAGGAGTATGGACCATAGCTACGGAATCTGACCTGAGAACACTTGCTCTTCTGCTTTAAACGTGGAGTTTGTGTTAGCTGTGGTGGTCTTCGTGCTTTGGGCACTTCAGTAGCTTTACAAACTGCTCGTGTGGGGGTACTCTGTGGTGGACATGGTGCTTTGCCAATTATATGTGGGTTACTATCCGCTAGGGTTGCGGTTAGATGGGTTGTAGCTGGTTCTCTGCCCAACGGTGTAAGTGTGCAATCTGGAAGAGTCTCAATTATGTGTGGTGGGGCCAGTTTGTGGGCCAGTACAACCATGGTTCTATCTGCATCTACGGGTAGCACTGTCTTTTGTGAAGAACGGGTTTTTGCTCCCTTAGATACTGCCATCACCCCCTCCAATTCAAAATGGCTGATAAACAAGAAAAGAAATTGAACGTACAGACATTGTATGATAGTCTGATGTGATAATTCACATATATGTTGTCTAACCAAACAGGACAACATGACACAGTTTCACATATATGATGCCTAACTAAACAGGATAACATGACACAATTTCAGATATATGATGGATAAATTAACCGGATATAATGGCATAATTCAACATATGATGAGTACCTAAACAGGATGACCTGACAAAACTATATGATGTCTTTCTAAAATAGGTTGGGATGAAATAATTCACATACATGTTGTCTAAGTATACAGGATGGCATGATATAATTGACATAATTGATTCATATACTAAGCAGCTGGCACTCGCATGTATGATCTCTAAACTAAGCAGATAGAATTCAATATTGTGCATATGATGTCTAAACTAAGCAATGCAAGACACCATATGCATCATATGAGAAATATAAACATTGCAACTTAGAGCATACACCTCAGGTGGGATATAGGACTGGTCATCTGTCTCTGAATCCTCCTCTGAGGAGCTCTCTATAACCATCGAGATATATGCTTCAACAGGTACCATTGCCTGCTCTGAAGACCTTGTTTTCACTCCAGATTTTTCCATAACCGGCTCAAATGGCTGATACACATGAAGAGTAGTTCAATATACACAGATTGTCGACAAATGGAATACGTAATGAAAAAAAAGATGGCATGAGATAATTCACATATATGATGCTTGGCTCCATGGCGGTGCATAATTCACATATCTGATATAGAAAGCAAACAGGAGGCATTCACAAAAAGCATGTCTAATCTAAGCAGATGGCATGGCAATGCAAGACACCATATGCATGATATGAGCAATATAACCCAGCCAAGTTAGAGCATGCACCTCGGTGGGGGGGGATACGACTGGTCATCTCTCTCTGAATCCTCCTCTGAGGAGCTATCTATAACCAGCAAGAAATCTGCATCGAGAGGTAGCATTGACTGCTCAGAAGACCATGTTTTCACTCCAGATTTTCCCACGACCGACTCAAATGGCTGATGTACAGGAAGAGTAGATGAATGTATAAACATTGTTGACAAATGGAATACATTATGGAAAAAATATGGCATGATACAATTCACATATACGATGACTGGCTAAACAGGATGGCATTGCATGATTCACGTATATGATGCCTGGCTAAAGAAGATGGCATTGCATAATTCCCATATACTCCCTCTGTTCCTAAATATTTGTCTTTTTAGAGATTTCAAATGGACTACCACATACGGATGTATATAGAGACATTTTAGAGTGTAGATTCACTCATTTTGTTCCGTATGTAGTCACTTGTTGAAATCTCCAAAAAGACAAATATTTAGGAATGGTGGGAGTATGATATAGAAACCTAACAGGTGGCATTCACACAAAGCAAATCTAAACTAAGCTGATGACATATAAGATGTATAATGTAAGCAATGCAAGGCGCCATATGCATGATATGACCAACATCAGCATGCCAGGTTAGAGCAAACACCTCAGGTGGTAAACAGGCGTGGTCGACTCCTTCTGAATCTCCATCTGAACAGTTATCTTCCTCTGGAATACAATCTAGAAATGCAGGAGGGGGGCACTTCGCCCACCATGGAGCGGCGTCTGCATGACATCATATTCGCATGCAATAGTCTTCTCTTTTTCTCTACATGTTCAGTATGATTGTGTACAATATCTGACATGCATAATTAAAAAAATAGTTAGATTTTGTAAGGCCTAAGGGGTGCATGCAAAAATCAAGACTGATGGTAGCAAACGAGTGGATGGATCCAAAACTAATGATAGCAGGTAGATTATAGCTTCAGTTTAAAAAGATAGAGAATGGATCATCTATTGTTTGTTGCCCACCCAACATGAACCACATAGAAGACCCCAGATGAACCAGATAGTAGACAGATACTATTCGTTGCTGGCTCGATACGAGACCCATGGGCAATTCAAAACTCAAGATTGAACGATAAAGTAGCGGGTAATAATAACCGATGTATAACGTAAGCAAACAAGAAAGACTGCGGCCTCTCTTCTGGAACTGTGTAGTCCTCAGGTTCATCTGCTCAGTCGATGATGGTAATGCAATTGGCGTGGCTGCCAGCAACGGGGAAGATGAACTGAGGCGGTGAAAGAAAGTCTGCAGGGGGGATCTCTGCTGCAGTGAATGCTTCTGTCGATGGTGCACCTCAGGTGGGGTGGATGACGGCACGGCAGGAGCAGGACATAACACACAAAGTTTTCTTTGACGCCTATCTGAAAATGAAATAAATCTGTAAGGGCTCCTTAGAATTGGAGGATTCTATAAACGCAGGGACAGGAAAAACATAGGAATAGGATAGGAATGCACGTGAAAACAGAGCATTTGGAAACATAGGATTTCAGTCAACCTGGGTGTTTGGCTCACATGAATTGGAAGAACAGAGAAATGGAGAAACAAAGAGATGCGACGAGTGTACAACCTCTTTGGCATAGCCTTGTGGACCTCAACATCATTGGGTTGGACGTGGAGAATGGTGATGATGCTGGTGTGACTGTCGGAGGCGGGGAAGAAGATCCGAGGCCTCTGGAAACGGCGCCGAGGGTACTGCTCCGCTGTGATGGATGGTTCCGTCGTTGGAGCAGCTCCGCTAAGGTGTACGGCGACTAGGCTGAAGCATGACAAGATAGACAACATTAATCTGAAGTGGGACCCTAATATCATCTTTAATAGATGATGTAAAATACATCACCAAAAAGTGCTAGATGTAAAACGCATCATCCGCGCGACGGCCGCTCCGACAGATGCTGTAAGTACTGTTCACTCTGAACTTAACTAAAGAAAATGAACTTCACAGTCGAAACTAAATTTTACTGTCGAAACTGATTGAACTAGTAACAGAGCATTGCAATAGATGTTTAGGGCGTTCGAGCACTAGTAGCAGAGAAGCATTGATCTAAATCAGCAGACGCTCGAGCAGGGAATGCACTAGCAGAGAGCAAGTCGTGCAGTAGCACCGCGATCGAGTGCTCAAGAAGCAACTCCTGTAGCTGCCGGAGGTCGTGCAGCAGCAGCGCAAGCGATAGTAAGAGCAGAGCAATAGCACGAACGAAAGAAAGAGCAGTGCAGTAGCGCGACCGACAGCAAGAACAGAGCCGCAGCGCGAGCGAGAGCCGGAGCAGCTGCAACTAGTGCCGTTGTGGAAGTTGCCGCTGAGGAAGCAACGACACGGGGGAGAGATGCCATGGATGATGTGGCCGACGACGGCGCCATCGATGGAGACAAGCTATGTCTGCTCGCTATCGAGCACCGGCAGCCCCGTGAGATCGAATAAAAGATAAAATGCAGCGGTGAGTGTAGAACCTCCTTGGTGGCGCCGTGTTGGCCTCGGCTTCATCGGAGGAATTGGTGAGGGTGCTGCGGTTTCGGTGGGGCAGGTCAAGACGGCGTTGTGGGTATTGAGGTGGCGCGATAGACGAGGTGAACATTGGGGCGGCTCCTTGGAGGTGGAGGACGGGGTGGCTGATCCGGCGGGACGACGAGATCGACAACGGATCCTCATCCAGTGTGGTGGATGAGGGACGGTGAGCTGTTGCGGTGGACACGTAGTCGGGGAAGAGTCTCCGGCTGGGCGGCGGTCGGGAGGCCGACCGAGGAGCATGGGGTTTCGCCGGTTTTGGCAGCCTCGGTGTACGAATGGGGGGCGAAGCGGGAGGGGGAGCCAAGCTTAGGGATGCGCTTGTCCAAAATGTAGGGTAAGTTACCAGCGTACCCCCACCGGTTTTGACACCGCGACATGGAGCTTCATTTCCGGCTAAGGGGTAGAAGGGGGATTTCGCGTGTCTGGGCTGCGGGAGCGATTTCGGATGAGGAGGGAGTTCTCGCGCGCGTCCAAATTTCGGGATAACAAGGCGCGGCGTGGGTTGAAGAAGCAGGAGTTTCAAAGCAGGTGAGACAAAAGATACTCGAGCTTGAAAATTTCGGGATAACAAGGTGCGGATTCCTTGTTCGGAAGAACAAACTTAACGTGTAAAAACAATTCATACAAGACACAAGAGAGTCATGTCCCCTTTTACTATATTGCTATAGATGCCATTGAAAAAAACTACAAGAAAAATGTAAAATAAATCGGGAGAACAAGATTACCCTGCACAGTACCAAATCGATTCGCACTTCCCGTAACAACAACAAAAAACAAATCAATTCCCACCAAAGAATGAGTAATGTCCCTTTTTATATGATTATTACAGATGCCATGATCTCGAATTTCAATTTTTGAATCCACGTTATGTTGAATTTGAATATATCATTAGGTGACCTTGCGGTTTATAATTGATGTAGTCGTACATTTTGATCTTCCATCATATATGAACATTTTACTCCACCATGTGAACATATATATTGTCGTCTACCATATGGACTAAATTTGAATCAATTTTCCTTATTTGAATACGATTTTTGTCAAGTTATACAATAATTTAAATATTATCTTGATAACAAAAAACATACATATAGCAGTAATCATATTTCACTTTGAACTACATGTACCATACGCTCTCCATTTCAAATATTTGTATCCATTTTATGTTGAATTCAAATCATAGTACATTATTGGTCTAGGTAGCAAGTTGTTTGGGATAATCTAAACCCTGTTCTCATACGTATAATTTTTGGCTAATTGCGACAAGTTTTGGTATAAGCCTCTTGCAAAACCGGAGATTCTCTCAACAAGCCTCGTGGTTCAGAGGGGGAATGTGTCACCTTTGTGTGCGAAACGATATACGCTGCCTCCCCCCTAATTTTATTTACAGAGGCAACATAGAACTATATGAGTGCCCTATTAAATTTTGGAATTATTTCGGGTTCATTTGGCCTTTTATACATTAATTGAGTTTCTGGACTTTTAATGTGCATAATCTAAATATGAATTGCATGCACATGCTCTGGTGCACCAAAGTGGTTTGAAAATCACATGTGTGTCCTTGGTTGAATTTCTAGGTCCCATGGAAGAAATGAGAATGAAATTCAAACATCTGGGCGTCATGACTCGGCCGAGAACATCGAGAAACTTTGATTTTAAATTCATGTAAATCCAAAACTCGCCTGGAAATCATGAAACTTGGCATGGTGTCATGTCATGGCACTAACATGTTGTGGTAAAAAATTGGGCCGATTTGGAAGCTCGTGGTTCTAAGAGGGAACATGCCACCTTTGAGTGTGAAATGATATACGCTGCCCCCCCTTGAGTTTCTTAACAAAGGCAACATAGAACTACATTAGTGCCCTGTTAAATTTTGGAATTATTCCGGGTTCGTTTGTCGTTTTTATACATTAATTGAGTTTCTGGTCATTTCATGTGCATAAGTCAAATTTTAACTACAAGCACTTGCTCTCGTGCACCAAAGTTGGTTGAAAAATCACATTTGTGTCCTCGGGTGAATTTCTAGGTCTCATGCAAGAAATGAGAATAAAATTAAAACATCTGGGCATTGTGGCTCGGCCGAGAACATTGAGAAACTTGGTTTTAAAATTCTTGTAAATCCAAAACACATCTGAAAATCATGAAACTTGGCATGGATGTCATGTCATGGTACTACCATGTTGTAGTAAAAAAATTGGCCGAATAGGAACATATTTTGGTATAAGCTTTTACAAACCGAAGCTTCTCTCAAGAAGGCTCGTGGTTCTGAGAGGGAACGTGCCACCTTTGAGTGCAAAACGATATACATTGTCCCCCTTGAGTTTATTTATAAAGGCAACATAGAACTACATGAGTGCCCTGTTAAATTTTGGAATTATTCCGGCTTCGTTTGGCCTTATTTACACATTAATTGAGTTTTTGGTCATTTAATGTGCATAATTCAAATTTGAACTACAAGCACATGCCCCATGCACCAAAGTTGGTTGAAAAATCCCATTTGTATCCTCGGGTGAATTTCGACTCCCTCCTTCCTTCTATATAGGTCCTAATGTGTTTTTCGAGGCTAACTTTGACCAAACGTTAGAGCAATAATATATGACACGCAACTTACACAAAGCATACCTTCAATTTTGTATGTCAAAGGAGCTTCCAATAATATAATTTTCATAGTATACATCTCATGTGCTATTAATCTTGTCAATAGTCAAAGGTTGTCTTGAAAAACACATTAGGCCCTATATAGATGGAAGGAGGGAGTAGGTCCCATGCAAAAATGAGAATAAAATTCAAACAACTAGGCATCATGGCTCGGTCGAGAACATTGAGAAACTTGGTTTTAAAATCATGAAACTTGGCATGGTGTCATGCCATGGTAAAAAAAATTGGCCGAATAGGAACAAATTTTGGTATAAGCTTCTTGCAAATCGGAGCTTCTCTCAAGAAGGCTCGTGGTTCTGGGAGGGAACGTGTCACCTTCATGTGCATAATTCAAATTTGAAATACAAGCACATGTTCCAGTGCACCAATGTTGGTTGAAAAATCACATGTCTGTCCTCGGGTAAAATTTCTAGGTTCCATGCAAGAAATGGGAATGAAATTCAAAATTCTGGGCGTCGTGGCTGGGTTGGAAACATTGAGAAACTTAGTTTTTTAATTCCTGTAAATCCAAAACACGCATGAAAATAATGAAACTTGGCTTGGTGCCATGACATGGCACCAACATGCTGTGGTAAATTTGCAGTCTGATTTGCGAAGGCGCACACATTAACAATCAACAAAGTCATTTTGGAACAAGTGATGTCATGTTACAATCGGAAACACAAGATTATTGAAACTGTGGGCGTTCTACTTACTAGTACCATTTATGTGCTGCCACGCGTCCCCATTTTTTATTAGCTAGGAGGCGCTGTGCAGGGTAGCTATTTGAGTACGAGAGGCATGCGATCAGACCCATGCGCGTGCTTATCGGGAGGAGAGCCCTTTGACCTCCATCTGCCATCCACCTCTCTCCCAAGGTCTCCATTAATGGCGCCCGAGCCTCTGTTTAATGGCGTGGCTATGTCTCACTCGACTGAGATTTAAGAGTGAAAAAAGAAAATCTGAAAGCACGGATCTTGATGTAAGATCCGACGGACCTATATAGCATCTACTGCGACTTATAGCAAGACTGATGAATATATAAGGACGATTAAAATTTTTTTATCAAAGAAGGGCTTGCCCCTTCCGATTTTTATTACTGAAAACCACCACAATTCACAAGAAGTTCAGCACAACTCCAGCCTAACATGAAGGACTAAAAGCTACCAGATTGAAATTGCAACATCCCAAGAGGCCAACAAAGGCCAAACATCTGCGCTAGAACCCAACATTTCAGAACCGACGACACAATCCACATCCTAAACCGATTACTACATCAAAAGAAACTAGGAAACTAGTCTCCGCGGCGAGCGGTGATGAGCTCTTTCGTGTCCTCAAGACGCTGCTTGAGAACATCCATGGATTCCTCCACCAACCTTTGGCGCTCGTTGCAGAGCATGTCATTCTCGTCCATAAGTTTCTTCAACAAGGCACTAGTCTCCTCCTGTAGGTCTGCACTTCGGACGATCTTCTCCCTCAGCAGGTCGCGCTCAGCCCGGAGCCTCTCATTGCCCTCCCTTAGTTGCTGGATGACGCCGGTATCCTATTCAAACGAGGCAATCATGTCGTCCTGCAACCTCGCCGAGCCGGAGATCTGATCCATCTGGCAATGGACGATCGCATGCATGCGCCTGTAACAGTCGTCGCCTGCCCGCGAGAAATTTTCCCAGGCCGCTGCGGCATGGCGGGACATCAGTTCTGCATTCGTGGCATGGCGGGACATCTTTGCTGCTTCCGCGGTGCGGCCGAACCAGTCTGCTACATCGACGGCGCGGCGGGACCTCCGTCCTACTTCAGTGGCACGGCGGGACCTCTGTGCTACTACTTTCGCGCGGCAGGACATGTCAACAGCTCTCGCAGTGAGGCGGGACATCTCTCGTGCTTCCGCTTCCATGCTCGCCTCTCCCTGGTGGCAATCTCTCGACCCAGAACTCGCGCTGGCCATGGCAGACGCAAGGGAAGGATGTTGAATGACTTGTTTGTTTTTGTGGATGAGGAGTTGAGGAGGAATGTGCAGTCATATTGGCATACTAGTATTTATAACCGAGTACTAATACGCTCCTAAGTGGGAAACCGTTTAGGTTGTGATCGGCGTGAACAGGTTTGCAATTCAGTATAGCATGGAGTAATTTGGAATGTGACGAGACGCAAGCCAAAATTTATTGACGGTTGTAGTTTCGAAGTGCGGCACTATTCCCGGATGGAGTACTTCTTTTTCTACTCCCTCCTTTCCGGTTTTATAGGGGTTATCTCAAAATTTTAGTTTTTCCATTTTATAAGGTTCAATTTGGTTGTCCCCAACACATGTTCAGATTCCAAGGTGCATTAAATCAGTGCATGCAAGTATTAAGAGAAAATTGACCAATGCATGTACTTTATGCATGCACGCATTGCAATTAATGCATTAAACCTATCTCTCGGGACTTCTCGCACGCACCATCGTGCCACCCACAAAAACTTGTACTCTGAGTTTAGTAGTACGTTATACAAGAAGAGAAGAGGTGCATGCACGCACTCGTCCTCTCACACACGCGTCTGTTTTTTTCTCGAAAAGGAGGATGATGACCCCCGGCCTCTGCATCTGGGAGTCACACACGCAAATTATTGAAATATATCGAGTGTAGTGCTTTGATGTGTCGCGTCAACTCGTACATCAACGAGAAGTTTGATTATCCTCTCCCTCGCGGACTTAACTACACCTGCCTTTGGCTGTATGATAGGTTGGCCACACACCTGTAGGGCCCACTTGTCATACACGCAAAGGCAGGAGCGTCCCTCCCTCGCCCATGAGCGTGGTGGCTGGAAAGACTAGGAGAAGCTTTCGCTACACGCTCTCCCTCCCGCACGTGGTGGACATGCAGCAGTTCAATCAGTGTCATATGGCTAGAAGCGTACTGTAGTACTCCTCCAGTGCAGTAGTATTCCATCATTGTTCAACTTCCCGAAGAGGCGAAGAGCCAAGCGCAACTTGGACGCTCGTGTGGCAGTTTCATGTGAATAGTAGTCTAGGATAGCGTGTATCGTGCCTGTAAGCTTAAAATCATTGGCGTCGGCGCCATGCTATGTGGCCGTCTCGATTTTTTTTAAAAAAAATAAAATAGTCTTCTGGCCCTACCCGAAAACTGCCGGGCGTACTGCCCGGGAAAAGCCCCGCCCTCAACTTTTAACTACGCAAAAATAGTTCGAGCTTGTTCGTTCTATAGAAATACAGTACTTATTGTATGTTTATTCACCTGTGGGGTTGTTCAATGAATGGAGGGGCGGGGAGCACAAGTGAACAATACTGTAGTACTACTAGTAGTAAGTAGGAGTCGTACAGTAGTCACCGTAAATAGAGAGTTTCTTTTCTTTAATGCCACGTACACAAATTGAAACGCTTGTTGTGGAGAGAAAAAAGATAATCACTCCACTATATATGGACGCAGGGGCCTGAGCGCTTGCTTTACTAGGGTTGCTCTGTTCATTCTCTCATCCTCTCTAGATATAAACAAGACAGCGGTAGCGACATTTTCTCTCTGCTCACCGCTGGTCATAGATCCGACCGGATCCCTTCGGCCGGTGTGTGTAGAGGACTAAAAGGTGCATCGTTCACGCGGTCATTGCTTCCGAGGGAGGAAACCCACAGCTGCCGGAGGGGCCCGATCCTCTGCCCGTGCCGTTCTCTCCGACACATGGCTGGCTCGGGAGGTCCTCCGACCCTTCTTCCTCCCTGCCATCTTGTCTGCAGATCCGACCTGTCGCCGCCGACATCCCGGCGACCCTCAGGTATAAGTTCTTCGAAAGCGGTCTTGCTCTACTGCCCCAGCTCCCCACGTGTCTGCATGTGCATCTTTTTCTACTCCCATCAGCTCTTCCAAAGCCACCTAAATTTTTAGTATTATGAGAAGTAAAGCTACTTCATGCATTCAAATCTAGGGCTTTGTTCAAACAACGAAGAAAGGGGGGAAAGTTGTAGTATGAATCTAGGACTTGATTCAAAGAGGAAATAATATGGTGAAAGTAGTAGAGACCGGATACCCAACCGGTCTCTTGGTTGAAAAGGGAAATAATGGGAAAACACAGTACAAACTGGATAAGGAACAGATCTATTATTGGTTGAAAAAAGGATAGAAAGTGGCAGTTGGTGGACAAGTCAACAGAGTATGTCCAGGACTAGATTTGCTGGCATCACATAGTAAAAGGTCTCCAGGATTAGATTTGCTGCCCTCACATAGTAAAAGGTCCCATGATTAGATTTGCTTCCCTCACATAGTAAAAGGTCTCCAGGATTAGATTTGCTGCCCTCACACAGTAAAAGGTCTCCAGGATTAGATTTGCTGCCCTCACTTAGTACAATGGCACTCCTGCTGTTTTCCCCAGTATGATAAGTAAGTTGCTTCTTTACACTGCTGATTGTCCTGGTGTCCCACGGTCCCACACCCTTAAACCAACTCTTTAGCTGCTGTTGATTTACTGTGTCTGGTAAACAAGCAATGCCACCATTAAAGTAATCCCATATTTGAGGAATCTCATTGTTGATCGTAATGCTTCTGGTAACATGAAGCATTGCTAACGTTTTAAAATTTCTATTGTCCTTGCGTGATTGCCATGAACATAATTAAGATGCTTCTTTTCATTTTGCATATGTTTCATATATTCTTATTGACCAGCAACTATTTACTTTCTATCTTTTTGTGCAGATAGGGATATCCATTTCACCTTGTTGCTATTGTGACCTTTTGGTGAACTTCACAAAACACTTTTTTTGGAATGAGTGTCTTGTGCAGTTCAACTAAAATGTCATGTGGGCAACATCTCTCAATTTTGGTGGAACTGCACAAAATGGTGATTGGAGTTTCCAAAATCTCCGTCAAGTTCTGCTGGTAATCTCGTGCAACATTTTATTAGCCTTTGCAAGATGGAGCCGTCACTGTCACCACAATGGCACTTTATTTTAGTGGAACTGCACAAAAGGATAAGAAAATTATAGTTGCACCTTACATGAGCCGGACAACCAACCTTAATGTTCGTCAATTTTAGTGCAACTACTAAAGAAGAACCTGCCAGCTCACAAGAGCAAGTACTTCTTGCTACCTGAATGATGCAATCTTTGCTTCATTTTAGGTGAACTGCAGAAAAAGGCGCATGAATTGAATCATGGAACTCCAGGCAGACCTCATCCAAGTAGAGCTGGAGGTTGAGTTCAAGGAGGCCTCTATTAAAGCGAAATCATGCTCTCCTGTCTCCTTGTTTGTGTTGTGCAAACATGGTGTGCAAACAGGAATACTCAACTACATATGTTGTGACGATCAAGAGCATTCGCCAAGTTCTTCGATTGTATGACATGGCTAGCCAAGATGGATTTAATCCCGATATTCACTTTATCAAAAGGCTCTAATGGGTTGGTTCTGAATCTTGCAAGCTGGGAATCAGTGAGATGTGTAGGCATCTTTGTTGTACTTATTATTTGGATCTTATTTGTTGGTTCTGAATCTTGCAAGCTGGGAATCAATGAGATGTGTAGGCATCTTTGTTGTACTTATTATTTGGATCTTATTTGTTGGTTCTGAATCTTGCAAGCTGGGAAACACGGCATGATGATGCAGAGGAAAACAACAATAACAAACAGTTCAAACTTGGTAGTATTATCTTTGTGAAAGTGCGACAAATGTGCTGATCGTGTGCGTCCTGAGAATAATAATTCTAATTGTTGTGCATGTTGATCCTATGGCACTGATAGAACGAGCGAATGCATTGCTTGTTTTAAGTACAAATTTCAATTAAAGCTAATTAAATTTAAGTAAAGTGACCACTAACTCCTATTATTACAGTACCAATACAGACCTGCTCGTGAAGCGACGTGTGGCCGAGGGTGCATCTTCTGCCGGGCATGCAGCGGACGAGGGAGGGGTAGTAACTGTTGTCACCTGTACACACTCAGATTACTGTTGAATCCAGTTCCCCAAGAGCTGAAAAACGAACTGCTGCCGCCGCCTACACACTCGTTCACTCGAAGAGACTCCAATGGCGATCCGAGGGGTGAGCCTGCAGATATGGACTTCAGCAAGGAGTTCCCTTTGAGTTCGCTGTTCAGTCCTATGGCTGCACCAAATTGAATGTGATGTACACCAACGATACGGACTCGGTGAAGATCTGCCTCGCCTCAGTCCTATGGCTGCACCCGGTTCTGGAGCATTCACCCGTTTCATCGGTAGCGCCGACTGCACCTTCGCTATGGTGGAGAGAAGGAAGAACGCGACGATTCAGCCATCTGGTGCAACAAGCTTGTCGACATCCAGAAGCAATACAAGATCATCAGCAACGGGCAGGAGATGGACTCCGTAGTTGACCTCGCTGAGACCATCATCGACCCCTGATACGCCAACATGAAAGAAGACGACCTGAACACGTGGGAGGTACCTCTGAATCTAGCCTACATAACCTACGCGGCCAAGGACGCATACACATGCTACGACATGTACAAGCAGATCTTGGACATGAGGGCATGTCTGCTTCCCGTAATCGACGAGTACATAGACAGCCGCAGCGTCATGATCAAGCATGCCAGGAAGGTCAAGATGTTGTACTTTATCTGTTTATAAGCACCTTTATCATCTGAGTGTTTCATGCATTAGCCTATGTGTCGTAATTATCTGTTTTGTCCGAAATATTTCTTTTAAGAACCCATTAACCTGATTGCTTTTTTAGTGGCTATTTCCTTATGTATGTAAACTAGTTCACTTGTCCGTAAAAAAACTAGTTCACTCGGCTGCCGTGCTTTGAATCTCCTTCCTCCCAAAAAATTCCCCTCCTTAGGTGGACCCAGCAGGTCTCTGAATTTTCTCCCACTTTCTTTTTCGATGTAAACTGAGTTTTCTCCCAGTACTTTCCCCTAGAACCAACTCAACTGTCCCACGTCTAGCCTAAAAAATAATAATACCCCACGTACTATTAACTCATCAAATTAAAATGATATTTTATTTTGTAAGTTGAAAGTTCTTACAAAATAATAATAATAATTATTGTTTATATATAACTTGGCAAGTTAACTCCTAGTAATTGCAAAGGTTTTACTGATGTGCAATCATGTGTTTATGTTTTTATAACATTTCTCCGTCTAGCCCAACATGATATTTTCACCCTGCCCAGCAAGTCTGCGGATTTCGAGAAAAATGCAAATGTGATTTAAACGGGCTGCATAGATGCTACATCATTGTTTCACCTAGCCCACCAAATGGACTAAAAAAACAAATGGACTGACAGCTGGGTCCATGACCACAGCCCAGTTTTTTTGTGATTTGCCAAGTAAGTCGCTTTGTCAGGCCTGTTGGGCTGCAAATCTTTCAAGACGAGGAGAGCTTTCATTCGGCTGGCCGAGAAAATGGCCCATCAGTAATGAGAAATGGGTTGTACATTTTTAAAACACATCAAACTGGCAATTAGTTTCAAATATCTTTTTTTTCATTTCGTGATTTTAAATTACATTAATTTTTATGTGTGGAGAATTTGTTGGATTTTATATTGATATGCATTTATTATTAAAATCAGTTTGAATGTGAGTCGAAATTTCAGGATTAAAAATAGTTCGGACCGCACCGAAATATGCAAAATTTCGTATAATTTTTTAACCGTGGCCACAATATGGGCTGTAATGCTAACAAAAAGAATATGGGCTCCAAAAAAGACCTTAAGAATTAGCAAATGGGTTGTATGCTTTTTTCCACAGATTTGAGGCTTTCCTAAAAAAAGGTTGACGCACAAGCAGTGATTGTTGGATGTCCATCGAACGGCCGTCGTGCTTCTTCAATCTCTGCTCTTCCTGCTCCAGCCGCTTAAACAAGCGCCAGCGGGAGGACTGCCTGCTCCCTCCTCCCCGCGGCCGGCTGTGCTGCCGCACAGGCCTCACCGCCCCACCGTACTCCCATCGCTGCCTAGCCATCCCTCTACTCACCCACGCCTGCTGTTATTCTCCGACGACGCCAGACGAACCAGTAAACCCTCGTACAATCGTACTCCCCTCCGCGTGGGAAACAACTTTCGAGTCTTCCCTGTCTCCGTGTCATTTCCTTCCTAGGCCTCGCCGTCATCCACCGCCCTGGTGCTCTCGGCGCGGCCTAGTCAACATGGTCAACGACCGACATGCATTTTAAGTGGACTGTACGTGGAGAGGCCAACAGCTGGGTCCACGGCCACACGCAAGGAAATGCCTCCTTATTACGCGCAAAATAATGATTCCTCCACCTGACATCAGGGACCCACCGAAAGGGCCTCTGTATTTCGCGAAAAAAACATTACCGCCGCTGACAGCTCGGACCCACCAGCTATATCTTCGCATGCAAGGAAGTGCCTCCTTATTACACACACAAAAAGTGAATACTCCCCCTGTTAGCTGGGACCCAGTATAGTGGCAGGCTGACTTGCGGGCCTACTAAGTTGACAGGGACGGAGGGCTTTGTCAACTTAGTCAATATGCACGATTCTAGCTCCAGTGACTGTACGATGTCCATCCAACGGCCGTAGTGCTTCTTCGACCTCTGGTCTTCTTGCTCCAGCCGCCCAAACCAGCGCTGGTCGTGCCTTGTGCTCCTGCCTCCCGTGGCCGGCTGCGATGCGGCGGAGGCCTCACCCCCCCCTGTACTACTCCTACCGCTGGCCAGGCCATCCCTCTACTCACCCAAACCCCCTGTTATTCTGCGGCGATGACAGCCTCACCCCGCAGCGAACCAGTGAACCCTCGTACTCCTCTACGCGTGGGCATCCACTGCCGCGTCTTCCCCGGCTCTGCGTAGTCCCCTTCCTAGGCCTCGCCGTCGTCCACTGCCCTGGTGCTCTCGGCGCGGCGTGGTCAACATGGTCAAGGAACGGCTTCCATCGGACGTGGACTGTACGTGGAGAGGCTGACAGCTGGGTCCATGGACGCAGCAAGGAAGTGCCTCCTTATTACGTGCAAAATAATTATTCCTCCACCTGACAGCGGGGACCCACCGGATGGGCCACCGTATTTTGCCAAAAAAACGTTTGCCCCTGACTGCTGGGACCCACCAGCTACATCTTCGCACGCAAGGAAGTGCGCCCGGGCAAAAAAAATGATTCGCCCCCCTGACTGCCGGGACCCACCAGCTACATCTTCATAGGCAAGGAAGTGCCTGACAGTCGGGACCCACCTGGTCGAAGCGTACGTAGTGTTGTCATTCTGGTCGCGAACATGTATGTAAATATATACTGGTGGACGTAGAGGCGCGCACGTGTCGTAGTAGAGGCGCGTATGTGTCGTAGTAGAGGCGCGCACGTAGCATGTACACGTACGTACAAACGGCCAGGGTGCAAGAAAGAAAATACGGCCACGTATTTGTAAATACGGGCGAGGTCTCGAACGCCTACTCGCGCATACGTACGGCCAGGGCTCGTGTACATGGCTGGGTCGGAACGGAGAAACAACGTCGTCATCGTGTGTCACAGCCCTAGATCTAATTGTAATTAGGTTCATCAACATCCATGCATCATGTTTAACCTTATTGAAAATTGAGATGGGGATTGCCTAAACCCTAGCATTAAAGGAATTCAAATAGGTTCAACCAAAAATAATTTTCAGTGAATTCAAATGGCTTTGGAAAATGTTCATCATTTCTGGAAAAATGCTATAAACCATAACCAGAGGTGCTGCACATTTTTCATGACATATTTGGTCACTGGATTAATTCATAATTGTATTTGAGTTGGAGCAAATAAATTCTATAAATATTTTTATTGCTCCAATAATCCTGGAATATTTTGTGGAGCTCTAGGATAAACCTTAATGCATCCACAATAATTCCCAGAGAGCTGCAAAAATAATTTGGTTAAGAAACCAAATTAAAACAAAACTGCAAAATTAGAAAACAGAAACAAAAAAAATAGAAAGAACAGAGACTCACCTAGACCCTTACCTACCTGGCGCCACCAACCAGCCCAGCTCCTGCGCGGCCCGTTACTGTGCAGCCCAGCTGCCAGTCATCTTCCTCCCCCTCGCCCCGAAGCAGCTGCGTGCTGGACGCACGCGCGTCGACGCCGGCCACCTCCTGCTTCGCGCTGGAGGCCTATCCTTCGAGCCTGTCCACGCGTGGAGATGCCACGACACTCCCCCTGATTCCCCCCCTTGCTTTGGACCCCTCCTCCTCCTCTGCTCTCTCTCTCTCTCGCGATCGACCACGAGCACCCGAGAGCACCGACGAGCTCCACCGCGGCCAATGTCCACCCCTCGCCTCGCCGATGCTTCCAGAAGAACCGCTGCGCCTTCCTCTTTGTCTCCACCAACTCACGTGACGCCGGGTGCACCGCAGCGTCGTCCCCGCCGCCTTCATCGCCGCATCTGTCCGGCGATCGCCGCGGTCGATTCGCCGCCTCCGACGCCTCCCCGAGACCACCGAGCTGCTCATCGACCTTGCTGTGAGCCTCCGTGCAGAACCCCTCTCTTTCCCCTCGCGTTTGCGAGCTCTAGGCCATAGCTCCGTCGCGGCCGAACTCCGGCCGCCGCTGACCTCGTCACCGCCGTCACTGCAGCCGCTTGAGCTCGATTCGGAGCGTGTCACCGCACTCAGGAAGCCAACAGGAGCCTAACGCATATTCTAACTCGCCCTCCCGTGCACCACAGCGCCAACCCCGCACTCACCCGAACTCCGGCCGCCGCTCACGAGCTCGCCGTCATCGGTACCGGCCACCACAGGCACGGCCACCACCACCGTTCGATGCGCACCAGTAAGGGCTCTCTAACGAGCCCAAGCACGGCCTCACCCGTGCCCTGTAGCGTGTTTCCGACGGCCGCCACCGTCCCGGGCCTCGCTGGCGTTGAGTCGCCGGCGGGATTGACCCCGCTGACTCAGTTGACCACGGGTGGGCCCAGTTTGACCCCTTGGGTCAATGACAGGTGGGGCCCAGCCCTGCTAGTTAATTAGGATTAGTACTAATTAAATTTAGTTAAACTAATTACACTGACATATGGGTCCCACAGGTCAGATTTGACCTGGACAACGCCGGTTGACTTGCTGACGTCACCGTGAAGTCATGCTGACGCAGTAATAGGTTTTCTGGATTTAATTTAATTCAGGAAATTCCAGAATATATTCTAAACTTCAATAAATCATAGAAATTCAACCGTAACTCCAAATGAAATAATTTATATATGAAAAATGATCAGAAAAATCCAATCTATCCATCTGTACTATTTTCATGCATGTTAGAACAACTTATAGCTGCTGTTTAGCACAAATCATATAAATGACATTTGAATTTCACATATGGAGTTTAGTTTTGAACTTAGGGTTCAAACCAGCTTCATTTAACTTTGTTGCTAGCTGCATTAGCTCAAACCACAGCATATTGCCATGTCACACTCATGCATCATATTGTTGCATTGCATTGATTGTGTTCTTTCCCTGTTGCCGGTGTTTGTCCCCTCTCGATAGACGTGGATCGACGA
Source organism: Triticum dicoccoides (assembly GCF_002162155.2). NCBI lineage: Eukaryota > Viridiplantae > Streptophyta > Magnoliopsida > Poales > Poaceae > Triticum > Triticum dicoccoides. The sequence continues at coordinate 172,134,565 of NC_041388.1, forward strand.
TGTGATCGATGACACTGATGAAGAGCTATATTATCTTTGGAAGTGCCAGGCAAGCAAACCCCCCTTGTTCATTCCGATACAATCCTACTCTCTCGCTCCTGCTCTATTTTACTGCATTAGGACAACAACGATACAACTTTTACTTGCTGCGGTAGTTGAACCCCTTTATCCTCTGCATGACCTGTCATTGCCACAGTAAATAGATGAAACCCACTAGCATGAGTAGGAGTTGTTTGAGCCCTGATGTGCCTACTCATTCATGCTTGTTTGTCATGCCTGCTATTGCTTAGAGTTGAGTCAGGTCTGATTCATGGGGAATGAATCGGAGGTGTATAAACATGTCCTACTGTTGAGAGCTAAGTGTGTGAACATGATTTGGTAAAGGCAGCGGTGAGAGGCCATGTAGGAGTACATGGTGGGTTGTCTCATTGCAGCCGTCCTCAGGAACTGAGTTCTGTGTTTGTGATCCATGACCAGTTACTACCACACATTGGGTTCCGGTAACTCGACCCCTCTCGACTTATTAATCAACATGATCTCTGTCCAGGAGTTGCAACTAGTTTCTGGTGTTTGTAGGTAGTGTTAGTAGTCTACCAAGTGGCACCCGGTACAGGTGGGCTTGGGACAGACTAGGCACAGTGGCCCGGTGTACCAAGTGGCACCCGGATGGTGGACTTGGGAACCCTGCTCACATCGTTTGGGGCCGTGAGCGACACCCCGGCCGGATCTCCTTGCGGATGGAACCCGAATAGGCGATAAACCTGGACGAGAGACTTGTTTGGTTAGTCAGGTCGTGGCCGACTCCCTCGCCCGGCTTCCGCTTGAAGGTTGCCGAGGTACATGACGTGTACAGGGCGATAAGTGGCGGGAGCGTGTGTGAAGAAGTACACCCCTGCAGGGTTATCATTATCTATTCGAATAGCCGGATTCCTCGGATATGGAAACTTGGACCCCTTGCATAGTTCATAGACAAGTGAAAGTGGATACTCTAAAATATGCAAGATGAGCGTGAGTGCTATGGATGGTGAATATGTGGACTCGTGTGCGCCACCTCAAAAGAGTTACTTGCAGTCGTAGTTCAGGTTAGCCACCGAGTCAAAGCTGGCTTGCTGCAGTTAAACCCCACCATCCTCTTTGTTGATAATGATGCATATGTAGTTAGATCTGATGTAAGTCTTGCTGGGTACATTTGTACTCACGTTTGCCTATTTTATGTTTTTGCAGAGAGACTTCAGTCTCACTAGTAGTTCCGCGTGGACTTCGACGTTTAGCTTGTTACCTCAGCTTCGATCTTGTGCCCTTGGCAGGATCTGGTAGATAGTCGGGCTTCTCAGCCTCTTTTTCATTTGTAGGTGTCTGTACTCAGACATGTTAAGCTTCCGCTTGTGCTTGACTTGTATGCTCTGATTGTTGGGTCATGAGACCCATGTTTGTAATATCTCGCTCCTCGGAGCCTATTGAATAAATGCTTGAGTTGTAGAGTCATGTTGTGATGCCATGTTGTATTGCACATATCGAGCATATTGTGTGTATGTTATTGAAATGCTTGGTATGTGTGGGATCTGACAACCTAGTTGTTTATCCTTGGTAGCCTCTCTTACCGGGAAATGTCTCCTAGTGTTTCCACTGAGCCATGGTAGCTTGCTACTGCTCCGGAACACTTAGGCTGGCCGGCATCTGTCCTTCTTCGTTCCTGTGTCTGTCCCCTCGGGGAAATGTCACGCGATGAATTCCGGAGTCCTATTAGCCCGCTGCAGCCCGGTTCACCGGAGTCCTGCTAGCCCAGTGCTACAGCCTGGATTCACTCATTGATGACCGACACGTTCGTTGTTGGGTCATGTATGCCTGTCCCTGTAAGTTAGTGCCACTTTGGGTTCACGACTAGCCATGTCAGCCCGGGTTCTTTGTCATATGGATGCTAGCGGCACTATCATATACGTGAGCCAAAAGGCGCAAACGGTCCCGGGCCAGGTAAGGTGGCACCCGTAGGAATACCGTGCGTGAGGCCGCAAAGTGATATGATGTGTTACATGCTAGATCGATGTGACTTAGGATCGGGGTCCTGACAGCTTTGGTATCAGAGCTTGACTGCCTGTAGGATTACCAAGCCAAACTGGTCGAAGTTGAGTCTAGAAATTCTTTAGTTATATAAGGGAATTGATTGTGGGATGGAACGTAAGGCTCTTTTTACTCCTTATACCTTATGCCCTTCTGATCTGAGTCATCTTATCTTTCCGACGGGGATTAAGAGCTAGGCTATCTCTTCTTTCTATCAGGATCACGTGTTACTAATCCGTAGACTTATAAGATTGTTGGATTTAAGCTTGAGTTCAGTTTCTACTACTTCCGTACATTAACTGTTGATCTCGAAACCTTGATATTGTGCTTCCGAGTGGTTATGCCACCATTTTTGTGAATGTCTCAAGTCTTTTCTGAGCATTTACAGCCGTTACGCTGTCCGAGTCATCCCAGGTTTCTAAATAGTCTGATGCATTTGCAAATCCTTTCTTTCCGTTCCCGATGTCCTTTATGGCCAGATTAACCACACTAGACGGTGAGTTGAGGTACTCTATTGCCTCGACATTTATGTTGGAGTTATTATTATGACCTTAGGTGTCTCAGGGGATCATCTAGTAGTCTAGCCATGTTTTGTGATCCCAGTGTGATGATTCTGGCCTTTATTCTCGAAAGCATCCCGTGATGCCACTAGTAGTAGGTATTCTACTCCTTGGGTTTTCGAACCAAGATTCACCCTACTTGCTTCATGTTGATAGTTTCTGCTCGTTCCTTTAGGTTATTAGCAACCTTTGCGATAGTCCTTGAAGTCCGTGGTATCTTCTTCTTCCAAATACCATGAACTACTTATGGCAAAAGTTCCTCGTTGAACTGAAATATCACAACAGGAATATTCTTGATGAGTTCTCCATTATATATTGTGGCTCTGCCAGTTCTACCTTTCTGCATGGGTTATCCGGAAGAAATATGTTGAACTTCGTTCGACATGCTAGTCCATGCATCCACAACTCAGAAAATCATATGTTCCTTTGAGTTGTCCCTCTTTAGTTGTTTTCTGACCTTCGTCTATCAATTGATAGTCAAGAGTATGCGTGCAATCGTTCATCGATACCTATTACTCTTGTGGTCTGTCAAGCCATTCTATTCTGGAATGACTAGGAGAAACAAACTCCAGTACCTCATCCATATCTAGGATTGGGTCAAAACAATTGTACTCCGCAGATCAAAATGCCAATCCAGCTTTTGCTCTGTTCTACCTTGGAGTATTACCATCTTTTATATCGTGATTAATGCAGGAATTGCACACCATCCTATGAACTCTTGGTACAGTGATACTTCTTGCCATCATTGTTCATTCCTCGGTTCCTGTGTTATTGTAACCGGAATGCCGACAAGTGAATCGTGGTGTGTGGAATCAATACTCCTAGCAACTATGTTGCTTGGTAGTTAATGGACAATAACCTTATCCTTACGTGTTGATTGTTGAATCGTCACCCTAAGGTTGATCGTGCTACCTAGTCCATATTTCTGGTGCACACTTCGATCAATGAGTTAGGATTGTGCCAATCCCTCGCTTATTCGATCATCTCGTTTTCCCTGAAAAACAAGATTGTTCCCAGGCTTAATAACATATCGGTGGTTCGTGATTTTCTGAATATCTTCTCAGAAGTATTACCAGGTTGTCACCTGACCGCTATGTTGAGTTCATGATCAAGTTGGTTTATTCCTGTAAACCACCCCTTCTCCAAGAATCTGTGTGGGATACCCCTGAGCTAGTTGGTCAAGACAAACAACAACTTGGAGAGTTGGAATATAAAAGCTTGTCCGACTTAGTTTATGTTAAGGGATATCTTTTTGTGTGTGTGTGTTGAAGAAAGATGATATCTTCATCAATTGGTCCTTGTGATCAGTTGTTGGATTTATTATCTTACCCAAACCTTTGATTGAGTATGGGCTATTGTCAAATCAAATCAGAACCAACGATATTCGTAATGTTGTCTTACTCGTGGTTTTTCCTCGAGCATACACCATTATATTCTTTGGTCTGACCAATGCTATCACCGTGTTCACTTAACTATGGAATTCCTTTTAAAAGGGAACCCGGATGAATTGTTGTTGAGCCCATTGACAACATCCTTATCTCCTCCATGATTTTGTTGAACATTAAGCTAGTGTTGGAAACTTGTGTAAGCATTTTCTTCATGCCCCGTTCATGAAGTATATGTTTGGATGAAAGAAGTGACTTCCTTTGATTCACGTGCATTTGATGTAAGTTGCCGTCGTGAATTCGAGAAAGTTTGTTTTTGCTCCTCTGGAATCATCCCACGTCAGCCATGCACGTGCAAAGTATTCTGTGGTCTGTTAGACTGATCATCTTCGTTCCATATGAATTCTGTAGCACACCAAGCCACTGACTGATTTGTTCTAGGAGAAGGAGTTCTTTTTAAGAGCTAACCCGGGCTTAATCAAGAACTTTGATATCCTCGATGATGGTTCCCAACCAGAACTCGGTAGTGTTTTATTATAAGACTACCATGTGGTCATGCTTGTCACATGTTTGTAGCAGAACCAGCTCATGTTTTGGAGCTTGCTATCGCAGTTCGTCCCTCGAGAATCTCGCAACGTCATCTCGTCGATTTGTGTTGCAAACTTTCATTTTTCCTCCTAGACTTGATGAGTCTGGAATATCCTGACACCAGCCAGATCTCAATCTCAGGCAGATATGATGGTTGGAACATTTCCCAAGAGTTATAATATTGGTCTCGCGATAACCGGTAAAGTGAATGTCGTGGCCAACACACCCCGCCGGGAGACCTAATATTGCAGTATCTTGATTGAAGAAGTTGGCCACCTCCCCATAAGGATTTCGTAGGACTTACCTCCGTAACTGTTCCTTATGGATTCTATTGCTCCCGAAGTCCGACCTTTTACTTGATGTTCTAGTTATCAAACCATATCTATGAATGGGATACACTAGCACGTCAAGGAGAACATTAGAAGCCGAGTGCTAAATGTCTCTCGGTCGATCATGCAGATTTTGGTTCCTTGGCCTCGCTAAGGTGAAATCTGAGAAAGTGTTATCCTCCTTTGCATCTGCATCGTCCATCGCTATTCATCATGGTAGTATGTTGTGTTGTCAGCATCCTTGACACGGATGTTGGTAAAACCTTGATGATTGTGGAAATGCTCAAGTTCTTGAGAGGACGCACAAGCGCTAGGTGTTATCATCGACACTAACTGGGATTGCTCTCAGTTTCCTCGGTTATGCTATAACCATTCCAAGAATGGATTCACTCTCTACTGTTGAGCTTCTCCCCAGTTACTAAAATCATTCCTTGTGTTGTCTTCAACAAGGTAGTCCACATCATCCATTCTGGCCCGAGAATGTCTTTCTTTCGGACTCCTTCAAATGATCGATCGTGATTTGCCTTAAGCTGGTATAAAGAGCCTCAGTGATCTTGAATCAAAGGTAATTCTTTTTTCCACTTAAGGGATGATTCTATGAGCCACCTTCCCTAAGGTGCCCCGTTATGGAATCATGGCAGTTTATCCTCGCTACTTGAAACCCTCGTCAAATTGCTTCTTCCGTCGCTCCTGATGCAAGTTTTGCCTCTCAGCTCCAGAGATGTTCTATGTCTCATTCCGTGAATTGATCTTGTGATCCTCAAGATGATCCTAAGTTGCTCGAACCTCAAGATCGATTCCTCCAAGATCCTCCCCTTCTTCTCGTTGTCGTGTCGAGTGAAGATCTCGAAAGCAAAGACGTCAAGACCAAGATGATGGAATGAATCAACATCTTCGAGAAGGGCAAATGGATCATGAAGATTGTGATAGTTTTTTTTACTCCCCCTTTTTCCTCTTACCTCACGTCTTGAATATCGGGGCGAGATTCTTGTTTAGTGGGGGTGAGTTGTCACAGCCCTAGATCTGATTGTAATTAGGTTCATTAACATCCATGCGTCATGTTTAACCTTATTGAAAATTGAGATGGGGATTGCCTAAACCCTAGCATTAAAGGAATTCAAATAGGTTCAACCACAAATAATTTTCAGTGAATTCAAATGGCTTTGGAAAATGTTCATCATTTCTGGAAAAATGCTTTAAACCATAACCAGAGGTGCTGCACATTTTTCATGACATATTTGGTCACTGGATTAATTCATAATTGTATTTGAGTTGGAGCAAATAAATTCTATAAATATTTTTATTGCTCCAATAATCCTAGAATATTTTGTGGAGCTCTAGGATAAACCTTAATGCATCCACAATAATTCCCAGAGAGCTGCAAAAATAATTTGGTTAAGAAACCAAATTAAAACAAAACTGCAAAATTAGAAAACAGAAACAAAAAAAAATAGAAAGAACAGAGACTCACCTGGACCCTTACCTACCAGGCGCCACCAACCAGCCCAGCTCCTGCGCGGCCCGTTACTGTGCAGCCCAGCTGCCAGTCATCTTCCTCCCCCTCGCCCCGAAGCAGCTGCGTGCTGGACGCACGGACGTCGATGCCGGCCACCTCCTGCTTCGCGCTGGAGGCCTCCCCTTCGAGCCTGTCCACGCGTGGAGATGCCACGACACTCCCCCTGATTACCCCTCGCTCTGGACCCCCTCCTCCTCCTCTGCTCTCTCTCTCGCGATCGACCACGAGCACCCGAGAGCACCGACGAGCTCCACCGCGGCCAATGTCCACCCCTCGCCTCGCCGATGCTTCCAGAAGAACCGCTGCGCCTTCCTCTTCGTCTCCACCAACTCACGTGACGCCGGGTGCACCGCAGCGTCGCCCCGCCGCCTTCATCGCCGCATTTGTCCGGCGATCGCCGCGGTCGATTCGCCGCCTCCGACGCCTCCCCGAGACCACCGAGCTGCTCATCGACCTCGCTGTGAGCCTCCGTGCAGAACCCCTCTCTTTCCCCTCGCGTTTGCAAGCTCTAGGCCATAGCTCCGTCGCGGCCGAACTCCGGCCGCCGCTGACCTCGTCGCCGCCGTCACTGCAGCCGCTTGAGCTCGATTCGGAGCGTGTCACCGCACTCAGGAAGCCAACAGGAGCCTAACGCATATTCTAACTCGCCCTCCTGTGCACCACAGCGTCAACCCCGCACTCACCCGAACTCCAGCCGCCGCTCACGAGCTCGCCGTCGTCAGTACCGGCCACCACAGGCATGGCCACCACCACCGTTCGATGCGCACCAGCAAGGGCTCTCCAATGAGCCCAAGCACGGCCTCGCCCATGCCCTGTAGCGTGTTTCCGACGGCTGCCACCGTCCCGGGCCTCGCCGGCGTCGAGTCGCCGGCGGGATTGACCCCGCTGACTCAGTTGACCACGGGTGGGCCCAGTTTGACCCCTTGGGTCAATGACAGGTGGGGCCCAGCCCTGCTAGTTAATTAGGATTAGTACTAATTAAATTTAGTTAAACTAATTACACTGACATATGGGTCCCACAGGTCAGATTTGACCTGGACAACGCCCATTGACTTGCTGACGTCACCGTGAAGTCATAGAAATTCAACCGTAACTCCAAATGAAATAATTTATATATGAAAAATGATCAGAAAAATCCAATCTATCCATCTGTACTATTTTCATGCATGTTAGAACAACTTATAGCTGCTGTTTAGCACAATTCATATAAATGACATTTGAATTTCACATATGGAGTTTGGTTTTGAACTTAGGGTTCAAACCAGCTTCATTTAACTTTGTTGCTAGCTGCATTAGCTAAAACCACAGCATATTGCCATGTCACACTCATGCATCATATTGTTGCATTGCATTGATTGTGTTCTTTCCCTGTTGCCGGTGTTTGTCCCCTCTCGATAGACGTGGATCGACGATGTGATCGATGACACTGATGAAGAGCTATATTATCTTCGGAAGTGCCAGGCAAGCAAACCCCCCTTGTTCATTCCGATACAATCCTACTCTCTCGCTCCTGCTCTATTTTACTGCATTAGGACAACAACGATACAACTGTTACTTGCTGCGGTAGTTGAACCCCTTTATCCTCTGGATGACCTGTCATTGCCACAGTAAATAGATGAAACCCACTAGCATGAGTAGGAGTTGTTTGAGCCCTGATGTGCCTACTCATTCATGCTTGTTTGTCATGCCTGCTATTGCTTAGAGTTGAGTCAGGTCTGATTCATCGGGAATGAATCGGAGGTGTATAAACATGTCCTACTGTTCAGAGCTAAGTGTGTGAACATGATTTGGTAAAGGTAGCGGTGAGAGGCCATGTAGGAGTACATGGTGGGTTGTCTCATTGCAGCCGTCCTCAGGAACTGAGTTCTGTGTTTGTGATCCATGACCAGTTACTACCACACATTGGGTTCCGGTAACTCGACCCCTCTCGACTTATTAATCAACATGATCTCTGTCCAGGAGTTGCAACTAGTTTCTGGTGTTTGTAGGTAGTGTTAGTAGTCTACCAAGTGGCACCCGGTATAGGTGGGCTTGGGACAGACTAGGCACAGTGGCCCGGTGTACCAAGTGGCACCCGGATGGTGGACTTGGGAACCCTGCTCACATCGTTTGGGGCCGTGAGCGACACCCCGGCCGGATCTCCTTGCGGATGGAACCCGAATAGGCGATAAACCTGGACGAGAGACTTGTTTGGTTAGTCAGGTCGTGGCCGACTCCCTCGCCCGGCTTCCGCTTGAAGGTTGCCGAGGTACATGACGTGTACAGGGCGATAAGTGGCGGGAGCGTGTGTGAAGAAGTACACCCCTGCAGGGTTATCATTATCTATTCGAATAGCCGGATTCCTCGGATATGGAAACTTGGACCCCTTGCATAGTTCATAGACAAGTGAAAGTGGATACTCTAAAATACGCAAGATAAGCGTGAGTGCTATGGATGGCATTCTCGTAGGGAGACGGGAGCAGATCCATAGTGGTGTATAGATATGGTGAATATGTGGACTCGTGTGCGCCACCTCAAAAAAGTTACTTGCAGTCGTAGTTCAGGTTAGCCACAGAGTCAAAGCTGGCTTGCTGTAGTTAAACCCCACCATCCTCTTTGTTGATAATGATGCATATGTAGTTAGATCTGATGTAAGTCTTGCTGGGTACATTTGTACTCACGTTTGCCTATTTTATGTTTTTGCAGAGAGACTTTAGTCTCACTAGTAGTTCCGCGTGGACTTCGATGTTTAGCTTGTTACCTCACCTTCGATCTTGTGCCCTCGGCAGGATCTGGTAGATAGTCAGGCTTCTCAGCCTCTTTTCATTTGTAGGTGTCTGTACTCAGACATGTTAAGCTTCCGCTTGTGCTTGACTTGTATGCTCTGATTGTTGGGTCATGAGACCCATGTTTGTAATATCTCGCTCCTCGGAGCCTATTGAATAAATGCTTGAGTTGTAGAGTCATGTTGTGATGCCATGTTGTATTGCACATATCGAGCATATTGTGTGTATGTTATTGAAATGCTTGGTATGTGTGGGATCTGACAACCTAGTTGTTTATCCTTGGTAGCCTCTCTTACCGGGAAATGTCTCCTAGTGTTTCCACTGAGCCATGGTAGCTTGCTACTGCTCCGGAACACTTAGGCTGGCCGACATGTGTCCTTCTTCGTTCCTGTGTCTGTCCCCTCGGGGAAATGTCACGCGATGAATTCCAGAGTCCTGTTAGCCCGCTGCAGCCCGATTCACCGGAGTCCTGCTAGCCCAGTGCTACAGCCTGGATTCACTCGTTGATGACCGACACGTTCGTTGTTGGGTCATGTATGCCTGTCCCTGTAAGTTAGTGCCACTTTGGGTTCACGACTAGCCATGTCAGCCCGGGTTCTTTGTCATATGGATGCTAGCGGCACTATCATATACGTGAGCCAAAAGGCGCAAACGGTCCTGGGCCAGGTAAGGTGGCACCTGTAGGAATACCGTGCATGAGGCCGCAAAGTGATATGATGTGTTACATGCTAGATCGATGTGACTTAGGATCGGGGTCCTGACATCGTGTTCATGGGGAGGCAACGGAATGCGTCGTGTTCATGGGGAGGCAACGGAATGCGTCGTGTTCATTGGGAGGCAACAGAATGCGTGGGAGCCAACCGGCTGGGTCGGAACGGAATGCGTGGTCGTGTTCATCAGGAGGGCTTGGGCGGAACAGGCGATGGAAACGAGGCCTGGTGTACCGCAGAATGGAGGAAACGGACCTCCTATGGTCGAAATGGGGGTCCTGTTGGTCGGGAGGGGTGTGGCGTACCGCAAAACGGAGGAAATAGACCTCCTACGGTCAAAATGGGGGTCCTGTTGATCGAGAGGGTTGTGGCGTACCGCAAAACGGACGAAACGGACCTCCTACGGTCGAAACGGGGGTCCTGTTCATCGGGAGGGGTGTGGCGTACCACAAAACGGGACTCCATGGGATACTGTTCATCTCCACCGTCGACCTCCTCCAACCTCCACGGGCTACCGTCGACCTCCTCCAGCCTCCATGGGCTCCTGTTTATCCAGCCTGCACCGCGCGCTACTCCACCGGCTACTGTTCAACCACCCCTCCATGGGCACCCCTCCACCGTCTACTGTTCATCCAACCCTCCACACCACGGGGTCCTGTTCAACCA
>NC_041388.1:172145650-172277011 GCF_002162155.2 Triticum dicoccoides
ATGCTCACTGTCCATCCAATCGACCGGCTTCAATTAGCAGCAGTAGCGAAGGAATCTCTCGATCGAGTTCAGTTAACAACCATCGATCGATCGCTCGGGTTCAGTAACGCGTAGCCTGCAGTGCAATCTCTCGGGTCCAGTTAGAGCCCAACGCCTCGCTCGGGTTCAGTTAGAGCCAACGCCTCGCACGCACGAGCATACGTGTATGAGAGAAACGCGCATCGCTCGGCCCCGGACCTCCCACCGTAACCGGGAACTCCCCGAAATTTTCATCGCCCTCGCTTCTACCATGGTTTTTTCCGTCATGGACGACCCAAAGAATGTCATGTAGCTGCGTTTCCGGCTTGCCCAGGATGAAAAGCCCATTTTCTGTCATGATTTTTTGTCATAGAAGTAGGAGCCCACCACATCTATGATGATATCGGGTTTTGTCACAATTATCGTCATAGAAGTGTCATATGTATGATAGAAAAAAATTTCGTTCGGCCCAAAATGTCACGGATGTGTCTTTTTTTGTAGTGGGAGAGGCTATGGTGTTGATGTAGAAGCCCTCCATGATCGATTCTCCCTCCAGCGGAGCGCCAGAAAAGGCCCCAAGATGGGATCTCACGGGTACAGAAGGTTGCGGTGGTGGAAATAGGGTTTCGTGGTGCTCCCCGATGGTTTCAGGGTATGAGTATATATAGGCGAAAGAAGTAGGTCGGTGGAGCTGAGAGGGGCCCGCGAGGGTGGGGGGCTCACCCATCCCCTGGGGCGCGCCCTCCTGCCTCGTGACTTCCTCGCTGCTTCCTTGACGTCCACTCCAAGTCTCCTGGATTGCGTTTGTTCCAAAAACGATCCTCGCGAAGGTTTTATTCCGTTTGGATTCCGTTTCATATTCCTCTTCTGCGAAGCACTGAAATAGGCAAAAAAACAGCAATTTGCACTCGGCCTTCGGTTAATAGGTTAGTCCCAAAAATAGTATAAAAGTGCATAATAAAGCACATTAAACATCCAAAATAGATAATATAATAGCATGGAATAATCAAAAATTATTGATACCTTGGAGACGTGTCATAGAGAGACCACTACTGATGTAAACATAGTATAAGGGAATGGGGAATGGTGTGACATGTGTGTCAAAGAGAGACAAAGGCATGTGTAGTAGCGGGATAGCATGGGTACGGGCGGGGAGCAGACTATTTGGAAGATACATCGAGTGTGTGTGGGAGAGGGGTGTGAGAGTGAGAGAGAGAGAGAGAGGCGGCGACGGAGAGAGAGAGGGAGAGAGGGGGAGAGAGGGGTTGTTTATGTCCATAAGTGGTGTATAGATAGGGAGACAATGTTGATGTTGTTCGAAACTAGCCTATGTACAGAGACGCAAGGGAAGGGAGTCATCGTGTGTGTGATAGGGACTTCATGAGAGATCTAGAATAGATGGTGTAGAGAACAACGAGCGATGTTGAGAACGATGATAAATTAAGGAGCTATGGAATGAGTCACGGCATGTATGTATACAGGGAAGGAGCTGGGGCGGGTCCGCATGTGGGAGAGATAGAAAGAGGAGAGTGGTGCACAAGGAGACAAAGAGTATTGTTTGAAGTGTTGTGGTGTGTGAGGTGAGTGTGCGAGAACCACAAAACTAGGGAGATAGACGTTTGGGGGCGATGTTTTGTGGGTATGGGAAAGATACACTCTACATAGTGAGTGTGCTTGGGAAAGAGAGATGCCGGGAGACCTAGAGAGTGGGGGAAGAGATGTGTGCATGCCCGAGAGACAAAGTGATAGAGACCTATATTGGGGTCCGGACTTTAGAAGAGAGGGGGGTATTAATGTGCTCGTGTGTTCGTGTCTGGGGGAGAGAATGACTTGTGTGTGTGGGGGGGTGGGGGTGGCTTCAGATAAAGAGTGATGTGTCTATATTTGAGGGACTTTAGCGTAATTGAGATATATATGGTCAATAGTGTGTGCACTCATGGTTGATCAATTTGTTTCACAGTTTGGACTATGAGATAATGATACTTTTGAACATGCATGATATACCTTGATGTGCCCGAATTACAAACCTAAGATTGGAATTTTGGAATTCGGCTCCATCATTAGCTTTTGTAATTCATTTAAACGGAGGTACATCTTTAAGCCGGGGTTTCGTGATTTCAAATCATATATCAAACCTAGAGATATACACATACGGGCATGTTCAAACTTTTTAATCATCCACTTTATTCATACGCATACACATTTTTTGCTTTTGTCATCATATTTAGGATAAACACATTTGGAATTTCATTTGAATTGGACCATATGATGGTATTTGCTTGTACTAGCTCAATGATCCATATTTGAATCAAATGGACAATCTAAGTTTCGAGTTGGAGACATTGATTTTGAAAACTTGCACTTTTTTGCGTGCAAAACAAATAAATTCTCGGCCATGATATCATAGTCGGCCGTACCAGAGCAGAACACTTATAATTTCAGGCGCCAAAATCCTTCAAACTTCCTGCTCACATCGATAAATCTCGCGCCCAAAAGTTTAGCCCTGTGATATTCCTGTTTTACCCCTGCCACATGAACGGAAAAGGGTTGCTTTGGTAACTCCATTGTTTCCCCTCTTTGCCCCCAACATTCTTCCCCAAGCCCCTCCCCTTCCCCTCCCCGACCGCCCCCCAACCACGGCAAGCCGCCGAATCTAGTCCTCCGCCGCAGTGGTGGACCTCACACCCCGCCGGATCTACCTTCCACACATTGGAACCCCCAACTGCCAACTCACCACTTCACCGGAGCCGCTTCAGCGACTACCTTGCCCACCGCTCCAGATCTCCTTGACCGCCATCATGGTCCACCGCATCGGATGTGCTTAACCGGCGCCCTCGTCCACCATAGTGTAGGCCCTTCACTGACTCCACTACAAAAAAAATACACTTTCGTGATGATACGTGTTTGTCACAGTAGGTCGCTTTTTTTGTCATGCATGTACATCCATGACAAAATTATGACAGAATCAAGATAGTCATACCTGTGCTATCGTAGAAGTGTTGCATGACATTACCAAAATTATCAACACGGAAGTGTCCACTTCCATGACGATAAATCGCGCATCACAGAAGTGCTTTCGTCAAGGGTGACCGACATGTGGCATCCACCGTAACAGAACGTCGTTAAGCTATCGGGTCGGGTTTTGGATTCGATAACCCATTAATAGCCCCAACCAATGGGGATTTTCCACGTGTAAAATCATCATTGGCTGGAGGAAACACGTGTCGGCTCATCGTTGGGACATATGTCAACCACTCATTGGACAGAAGGCGCCTATGATACGTCGACACGTGGCACGGCCCAACAGAGGCCCATTCCTGTGAAAAGGCCGGCCCATTTGACTTGGTAAAAAGGTGGTGGGCCGGCCCATGGAAAGCCTGTTAACGGCCTGTTCGCATATAGCCCATTTACAGCCCGCTAACCCAAGGCCCGTTACGCCCTATCCGAATTAGGCCCACTAGCATCATCTGGGGCATCCAATATGATTCCAGCACATTTTCACTTCTGGCCCATGTATGGCCCATGACGTCTTTCGGCCCATATGAGGCCCTATGTAACTCTTGGCCTATTAACGGCCCATTGTGAAACTGGCCCGTAATGAATAGTGTATCACTTTACACCCATTAACGGCCCATGGTGAAACTGGCCCGTAATGAATAGTGTATCACTTTATACCCATTAACGGCTCGTTATTCTTTTGGGTCGTTTCCAGCCCATGTTATCTTTCGGCCTTCTCAGAGCCCATTTATTCTTGTGCTCATTTCCAGCATTCATTTACTTACGGCCCGTTACTGTCATTTTCTGCTTGTGGGCCAAATTCGGCCCATGGTTCTAGTCAGCCCGTTTGTGGTCCGTTAATACGTTGGGCCGTTTTCATATCGTCATCAAATACAGCCTATTAACGATGGCCCGTTACGGTTGGCCCATGAACGGACGATTCCAACTCTAGCCTGTTTACGGCCATAATGCGGCCTGTTATTGGCCCATGTTTAGCCAATCGATCATACGGCCCGTATAAGGCCCATTGATGATACGGCCCATAGAAGGCCCATTGTTTCTACGGCCCGTAGAAGGCCTACTGTTTCTACGACCCGTAGAAGGCCCACTGTTTCTATGGCCTGTAGGAGGCCCAGTGTCACTACAGTAAATATTAGCCCATGGTTATTGTGGCCTAGTTTTAAAAAATAGGTTATTGCAGCCACTAGTTAACCGCGGAAAAAGAACTGCAATGACTACAAGCAAACAAATAAACAAGACAACAAGGAAATAAATAAGCAAGCAACTAACGCTAGGCTATCACGGCTATTACACATATTACATCCACTAGGCATCAAAGTTCGCCACCAATGCAAATATAGGGAACAAAGCAGCATATCATATACACTGGCCGTCACAATTGGCCATGAGTGCAAATAAACGCGGCAGCAAAACAAGAGCATAACTGAAACAACTTCAGAAGAGCTCAAGAAACGTTATCCTGGGTATCCACCATGCTGGCAATAAGCTTAGCAAGCTGATTAGCTTTGTGCTGTTTGGCGCTAAAATCCTCCAACGCTTGCTGTTGCACCAGAAAGTATGCATCTGAATGCTCCAGGGACTTACGCAGTCCTTCCGCTTCTTGTCGCAGCATAGCTGATCGATGTCTTTCAGCTTGTAGTTGAGACTCAAGAAACCGAACTGATTCAGATAGTGAGTTTGAATAGCTTGTATAAGCGGTAGTGGCCAGAAACTCCAACACTAAACCAAGACAGGATGTGTCACTATCCTGAACCTTATCTGCATTACTTCCTTTACTATTGCTTAATAAGGCACTCTTCCCCAATATTCTGTCAGCATTCTAAAACAAGAAACAAGCAGACACATAACAAGTTTAGCATGTACTAGTATATGAAACTCATTTCGGTGAACCAGTTCATTAGTAAGGTGGGCAGGATTAAACTACCAAGTCTTCTATTGCCAAGTACTAGTACGTAATAAAAGCATCAAACAAACATATATCTATGTCCTATGGTAGCAATGGAATCTTAAATTAGAACAGTTGTTCTTCAGGTTTAGGCACTTGTTCTACATGAACAGAGTACAGTAAGACACAAGAATATAATACTTAAAAATAGAAAATGAGCTCATAGACCTTACCACATTCTTGGTTCGGGACCAGTACAGAACAAGGCGTTCCCAGTCATCGTCCAGTAAATGTGTCTCAGGAGAACGTAAGGGAATTTGATGAGTTTCTTTACCGGTGAAGTACGTTTTCTTCAGGTAATTCCGATACTGCCACCAAGCATTCTTGAAGATAGTAGAGGTATTAGCACAGGTTACCTCATCCTGAGTTTCCAAATCGTCCTTCTCTATAGAGAAAAATGGAAAAATTTGTTGTATTATAACCATCATGGAGGTAGGATGTATGGGACGAAGCAAAGTAATTGACATGAATAACATTACTTACACATAACTCCTGGACAAACACCTGCAACTGGCATTTTCCTTCATCTTCAGTATAATATTTCCAAGATGGGAAGATACGCACATACGATTTAACAACATCAAATGTGATAGATGCTAAATTACAACTAGCTGGTTGTGCTTCCTCCACAGGAATAGGCATACTAACTGGTGGAGTTGGGGTTCGCCATGATAGTACTGGCCCTATGGGCACTGGAGCTACCTTACTAACTGCTCTTGTTTGGGAGCTCTATGGTGGAGATGGTGTTGTGTCAACAGGAACTGGGTTACTATCGGCTAGGGTTAGGGTTAGATTGGGTGAAGCTGGTTCTCTGTCCATCGTAGTAGTGTTACAATCTGCGAGAGTTTGGGTTATGTATGGTAGGGCTGGTTCTTGTGCATGTACAACCGGGGTGCTATCTCCACCAAGAGGTAGCGCTGTTTTATTTGAAGACCGTGTTTTTAGTTCACTAGATACTGGCATCACCCGCTCCAATTCAAATGGATGATAAACAGGAAACATAGTTGAATGTACAGACATTGTATGAGAGACAGATGCAACAGATAGTGTGGAAAAAAGAGGGCAGGAAATAGTTGACATGTATATTGTTTAACTAAAACGGATAGCATGACATAATTTCACATATATGATGTCTATCTAAACTGGATAGCATAGCATAACATAATTCAAAGATAAGATGAATAACTAAACAGGATCGCATGACATAATTCACCTACATGTTATCTAAGTAATCAGGATCGCATCATTTAATTCACATATGTGATTTATATGCTAAATAGAGGGCATTCGATATGATGTCCGAACTAAGAACATGGTGTTGAATATTGTGTATATGATGTCTAAACTATGCAATGCAAGACACCGTATGCATGATATGAGCAGTATAACCGTGCCAAGTTAGAGCATACACCTCAGTGGGGGAATAGGACTGGTCATCTGTCTCTGAATCCATCTCTGAGGAGCTATCGGGACCCAACAAGAGATCTGCTTCGACAGGTAGCACTGTCTGCTCTGAAGGCCTTGTTTCACTCCAGATTTTTCCATCTCCCACCCAAATGGCTGATTCACAGGAAGAGTAGTTTAATGTACAAACATTGTCGACAAATGGAAATGTAATGAAGAAAAGGATGGGCAAGATATCATTCAAATATATGATGCCTGGTTAAACAGGATGGCATTGCACATTTCACATATATTATGGCTGGCTAAAAGACATGAGACTGCATAATTCCTATATATGATATAGAAACTAAATAGGTTACATTATAGAACATATCTAAACAAAGCAGATGGCATATATGATGTTAAAAGTAGGCACTGCAAGGCAACATATGCATGATATGACTAACATCATCATGCCAAGGTAGAGCAAACACCTTGGGAGTAAATAGGAGTGGTCAGCGGCGTCTGAATCTGCCTCAGAACAGATATCTTCCTCTGGATTACAATCTGGAGAGGGGTGGGGAGGGTTTGCCATTGAACCCACCATGGAGCGATGTCTGCATGACATTGTATTGCTGCGCAAAACTCTTCTCTTTTTCTCTACATGTTCAGCATGACTATGTACAATATCTGACATGCATACGAAAAAAATATGGTGAGATTATGTAAGGAGAGCATGCAGAAATTTAGAGTGATGGTAACAACCAGTGGATCGATGTTTTTCTGTTGAACCAAAATAGCCCTAATGGATCGACGTGAATGTATAGCAATAAGTGATGCAACAAGTGTACAACCTCTTTGTCATAGCCGTGTCGACCTCAGCATCATTGGGTTGGTCGCTAAAGCAGTTGAGGCAGAGGTGGCTGTCGGAGGTGTCCAGGAAGATCTGAGTAATCTGTAGATGGCGTCCAGGGCACTGCTCTGTTGTGACGGATCGTTCTATCGTTGGAGCAGCTCCGGTGAGCCGTAAGACATCAAGGCTGAAGCAGCACAAGACAGACATTGTCAATCTCAAGTGGGATTCTAATAGAATCTCCAATAGATGATGTAAAATGGATGTAAAATTAACATCACCAAAAACCACCTGACTACAACATATGAGGTAAAAACTGTTGACTCTAAACTTAACTGTCGAAACTGAAATTTACTGTGTCTGAATGCTACTGTCGAAACTGAACGCAATGGTAGCAGAGAGGCACTTGACATGTAGTTTAGGGAGGGCCTGCAGTTCATCTTCAACCTGCACCCCCCCTAAGCCGCCAGCCACCACTGGCCGAACCGCCAGCCCCAGCGCCGCCTCGCCGCCCCGAAACAACTCGCCACTGCCGCCCCGGCCAGCCCTCTAGGCCCTCCGCCCCCAGCGTAAACCCTAAGATAGATAGTGGGGTACCTCTCCGGCGAGCCCCCGTCCCCACTGCGGGTGGTTCTTCCTTAACTCCGGCGAGCCCCCCAACCCCTGAAAATCGACTGACCAAAAAGTCGATTCAGTCGATTGAAGTGTGGCTTAATTGGAGCAGAGCAGCAGCACAAGCGAGGGGGAGAGCAGCAGCTGGGCGAGCAAGCAATCGAGCGAGAGCAGGAGTAGCAGTAGCAGATCCGGCTGGTATGGACGCCGCCGCCGAAGGGGCCCCGCACTGGGGGAGAGCCGCCATGGAGATGTCGCCCGCGGTGCCGGCTTCAAGGTAGCCGCTCCATGGGGGTGTGAGATGGAGCACCGTCGGTGCCGGGAGGTCGAGTTAAGGAGAATGTGCGATGCGATGAGTGTACAACCTTTTTGGTGGCGCCGAGTAGGCCTCGGCTTCGTCCGAGGAGTCGGTGTGGATGCTGCGGTTCCGGTGGAGCAGGTTAAGGCGGCACTATGGGGATGGAGCAGCCGCGATAGATGAGGCGATCGTCAGAGAAGCTCCTTGGAGGTGGAGGACGGGGCGGCTGAACTGGCGGGACGACGAGATGGACGACGGATCCTCATCCGGGGAGGTGGACGAGGGACGTCGAGCTGTTGCGCTGGACGACATCGTCAGGGAAGAGGCTCCGGGTGGGCAGCGGTGACGTGGCAGACGGATGAGGGTGGGGTTTCGCGGCTGGAGCGGAGAGGTTATGGCGGCCTGGGATTTCGAATGGCGAAAAGTGGGCGATGGGAGGGGTGAAGCATGACTTAGGAACGCGCTTGTCCAAAATGTAGGGTGTGTTACAAAAGTACCCCCCACCGATTTGAACTAGCGGCCCTTTCGGCTTAGGGTTAGAAGGGGGATTTCGCGTGTCGGGATTTGGCAGCTGGAGGGAGTTTTCGCGCGCATTGTAATTTTGGGATAGCAAGGCGCGGGTTGTGAAGGCGCCAGTTTTGGGAGCACGATATCTAAATTTTCGGGATATAACAAGACGCGGGTTGAATTTTAGGGACAATCTTAACGTGTAGTAATATTGTACTTGTACGTACCAAATCAATTTGCACTTCCCTCAACCAAAAAGAAAATGAAAAAAATAAAACTATTCACACCACACAAAGAGAGAGTCTTGCCCCGCTTTACTATACAAATGCTATTCAAAGCTACTCCCTCCTTCCATCTATATAGGGCCTAATGCGTTTTTCGATGCTAACTTTGACCAAATATTAGAGCAATGATATATGACATGCAACTTACACAAAGCACACCATTAAATTCGTCTGTGAAAGGTTCTTTCAATGATATAATTTTCACATTGTGCATGTCATGTACTATTAATCTTGTCAATAGTCAAAGGCGGTCTTAAAAATCTCATTACGCCCTATATAGATGGAAGGAGGGAGTATGAATCCATGTTATGTACGATTAAATTTTTTCGCTTGCTGTATAATGCATGTAACCTACTCATACCAACATTTTAGTGCATTCCAAATGTCTATACTACCGCTGCAATTCGAACTAAATTTGAATTCGTTTCTCTATTTCAATAAGAATCTACAATCATGATTGTTGCCAACTTCAACCATCATAGTTTCCTTGCTATCCGCTAGATATAAATCAGACGGCCTATAATGCAGGATGGCAGGCACACCATCATCAACAACTCCGTTTTTTATAAGAGTAGAGATAAAACATATTAAATGTAGTATACTATGTTCATAACCACACCATGTGTATCACCGTTATATATATTCACACATCCGTCGGTTTGAAACACTATGATAAATTCTTCAAATATCCGAATTCGCTTTTTATAATGAAGTATATATGATCTCTATTCATCTTTTACACCCACACAACCCTCTTATCTTTGTAGCTAGCGCTAACTTTCTCTTGTGCATGCACACGCCCGCATCCCTCTCACCCTCCCTCAGCATTCTCTAGCTCCATCGGGCAAATTCGTATTTTCACTTTAGGTCATTCACCCATGGTGTGTGTAGGCCCCCCAGCTCCTTCTTTACGGCACACATCGATTGATATGCCTCTCTAGCCAGGTGTGCCTAGCACAAACACAAGCTTTCCCTCTTCTCTTGTCACCGTCCATGCCTCACTCCCACCGCTCTTTTCATTGTTCTCGTACTCGCACACTCCTCCCCCTCGATATAGTATGCCTCTCGTACCACCTCCTACATGCATCCCTCTCTATCTATCCTTCTCCTCGTGCCTCATTGGCTTCTAATACACGTGCATGTATACCGATTGATCTCCCAACATATACCTAGATCGACTTTAACTACCCCCCATCGATTGACATACCTCACAAGTTATGTCTCTCCTTTATCTTACAAAGGGAGATTGATCTTCCTATGTAGTTACGTCTGCTTACCACACCCACATCGTCCCCCCTCATCATTCGTGCATGCCTCCTGACCCGTCTCTCACACGCACATGAACAGACAACAAGCAGCCATCTCCTCTCTTATTGATATTGCGGGCGTGCCCTCCGTTTGTCTAGCAAGCCTATCCCACCATTTGTTAGAAGAAACTCCACTACCACCCCCTCCAACACTCTAGCTCTGTCTCTCTCCCAACCTTAGTCATCTCCTGCACATATGCATGGATGTCGATCGATCTCCCTCAATACATGAGGCAGACTGATCTCCTTAATACATGAAGTAGGCCTATCTCCTCCTCCACACATATACCAGCCATTGTACCTCTATAGTTAATTGGGCCTCCCTCTTCCCCTACCACACACCGATAGTCGAGCGCTGCAGGTAGGTATCCATGCCACAGAGACAAAGTGCACATGTCCCATCTCATGTTCCAGTAGGCCAACCACTCTATATCTTTGACGTGGGCACACACAAATTTGATGGCACTCTTTATCGATCGCGCGCGCGCACACACACACATCATCTCTCTCTTCGATTCTATGGACACCTCAAGCCGATGATACCTCCACTATCTTCTCGTGGATCGCCCCCTCTATATATATGTTATATCCAGGACTCTATTTCACACACATTGCATATGTTAAATTTTTTGATTGACCCCCCCCCCAAAACTCTCAAGAACCCACACACTATATCTCTCTAGGTTTGTATCTCTCTCACACAATCCCACGCAGGTGGTGTACATATACAAGAAGAGAATAGGTGCATCGTGCATGTACTCATGCTTCGTGCCCAGCCACACCCGCGCGGGTACACGGTGGAGCTCATTTCTTTACGAAAATGGCAGCCCACGTGCTAATTTGAACGCCTGTAGCGGTTGTTTACCTAGGGAGGTCATGTACCACGCGTGCACGAAACAAAGTTCGACTTGACGCGTTGCCGCATTATTTTTAAATAAAGTTATAGCGCTCAATGGCACATACACAGAATATAAAACGATTTTTATGGAGGAAAAGGTAGTCCGCTCTTTAGAGTATCTCACACAAGGCTCCGGTGGTCTCTCTCTCTCTCACCGTTGGTCACTGATCCGGCCGCATCCCGTTCGGCGGGGGAAAGGGAGTGCGGTGGCCTCTCTCTCTCTCTCTCACCGTTGGTCACTGATCCGGCCGCATCCCGTCTGGGGGAAAGGGAGGAAGTGCATCGTTTCTCCGTTCGACGGTGCCGAGGCAACACGTCCCGATCTGCAGTACACGCCGTTCTCTCTAACCAAGCTCCGGCGCGGCAGGGCCTACGCCACCTGCTCGCAGATTCCGCCCGCCGCTGCTCACCTAGTCACATCCCGACGACCTCCAGGTATCCCCTCTGGCCTTGCTCCACTGCTCGTTTTCCCATGTCGTTGCATGTGGATCTTCCATAGTTCTTTGCCCAAAACGTCGCTCGTCCAGTGTACTTTCCATATTGCATTCTTGTCCTCACACCATTTTAGAAAAATACAACCGTGTTGTTATCTTCCCTTAGGACAAGGAATATGCTTCTTTTTTGTCGTCGCATGTGTCATCAACTGTTATTGGCCAGTAATTATTTCCTTTCTACCGCTTTTTTCAAATAGGGCTATCCATTTCACGTCGTTGCTATTGCGACCTTTTGGTGAACTGCACAAATCACTTTTTTCTTAAGAGTGTTTTGTGTAGTTGTACTAAAATGTCACACGGGCAACGTCTCTACATTTCAGTGCGACTGCATAAAGGGAGATTGGTTTTGCTCTATCCGCCTCATCCAACTCCGAGCCTAATCTTCTCCAACTAGTTAGTCTTAAGAGAGTGTGCAAAGGTGACCGACTTCTATTTGTGTGTTTATTGTTTCATCAGAAGTCCTCTATTATCGTAATCACACTTGTTATCTTTGGAACAGGGACGCTCAGCTCTATTTTAGTGGAACTGCAGAAAATGATCGGAATGTTTTATGCTCCAGACAGCTACTTTTTCCCCAACATGCCTTGTTGATTTAGACAGAGCTGGGGGGACGTTGCTGCCAATGAAAGCACGGATCAATTTTAATTTAACACCTTCTCACAACTTTGTCTTCAATTGTGATGTAATTATTAGCTCTGATATGCTAATAATTGACATGCATTAGCAAGGAAGTTAGTTTTTTATTGTTTCCGAAAGAGCATTGATGGCAAGACATGCGAAACAAAAGCTGAAAGCTCACACCATTGTACAATTTCATGTCGCTGGAAAATTATTTGTATAGTACATCAATTATGTAAACAAATGATGGAAGCTTGATAGCATTGCCAGAAGCCTCTTCATCATCCGGGTCCATGTGCCATGCACAAAATTATACTCCTTCGTTCCTAAATATTTTCTTTTTACAAATTTCAAACGGGCATATTTTAGAGTGTAGATTCACTCATTTTGCTTCGTATGTGTACTCCCTCCGTTCCTAAATATTCTATTCGTCTTAACAGAGATTTCAACAAGTGACTACATACGGAGCAAAATGAGTGAATCTACACTCTAAAATATGTCTATATACATCCGTATGTGCCAGTCCATTTGAAATCTATAAAATGACAAATATTTGAGAGAGAGAGTAGTCACTCGTTGAAATCTCTAGAAAGACAAATACTCCAGAGTATATTTAAGAACCGAGGGGGTAGTGCACAACCGCATGGGAGACTCAGCCCGGTCGTTGCGTCGCATTAATAGTGAGTAATGAGCAGTCAAATCATAAGCCCCACCTTTCCCACTGTAAGTTGCTCTGAAGAAGCAACCATCAATACGATCTTCTTTGAATCTGCTCATACTACTCCATCCGTCACTGTTTATACGGCACGCTTCAAAAAAAGAAAAAAAATCTATGGGACCAAGGCGACTAGCGATCGGCCTGAAAAATAGCATTGGTAGTTATAGCACGGCGTCTAGTACTAGAGGGAATAATGCGTACACACATGCATGCAGTGCTTCCACCCCTGGTACACACATGCATGCACTGCGTAGTAGTACAGTACATGGAGAGAAAATTGTGGACTTGATTGCGGTTACCATGCCCTAATTAATTGAGCATTATACCAAACGCGTCTAAAGTCTCTCTGGTGGTGGAAACGCATTGAGAGAAATGCATCATAATGAAGCGCGCCCTGTAAACTGTGACGGAGGGTGGAGTAGTATGAAGGTGCAAAACCAAGTACGCGTACTACTGCGCTTGGCTCTTCGCCCCTTCGTGAAGTCGAACAATGATGGTACTCCACATGTTGGGTACTACAGTGTATGCCTCTG
Source organism: Triticum dicoccoides (assembly GCF_002162155.2). Taxonomy (NCBI): domain Eukaryota; kingdom Viridiplantae; phylum Streptophyta; class Magnoliopsida; order Poales; family Poaceae; genus Triticum; species Triticum dicoccoides. Next base: position 172,159,137 of record NC_041388.1, read on the forward strand.
ATAATCTGACACCGAATGGACTGATGCATGTCCACCGAGGGTAGGTTGCATTAGTCAAAAGGCGTAAGCGAGCTTCACCTTGTCCTGCAAGCTTCTCCTCGTTCTGTGAGTTGATGGGACACACCAAAAAGTAGTGCTAGTCCATACTCCCTCCTTTTCGGTTAATATGGCTTAATCTTTTTTGCGGGTAAATGAGAGATCTTTATTCATATATAAGCATTCTTAGGACGATCAGCCAAGACACTAGTCACTAGGAAGCGAGGTACCCCGCAAAAAAAGAAGTAGGAAGCGAGGTGTTTCATCAAGCCAGCTCTCGGCCACATTCAAAGTGCAGCAAGCACGGTTCGCACGAAGATGTGCCGCAAGGTTTGCTGACTTGTTTACATGCTGAATAACAAAAAAAGAGGAAATATTACTGAGCGCTACTATTTGTAACAGGATATGAGCCAGAATTAACACTACAAGAAATATGTCAACTAGTGACCTTCTATCAGTGACCCTGGAAGAATTGGTCATAGATTCATGACCATTTGAGACCAATTGGTCAAAAGCTGTTCGGGGAGCTCCAAACCCTAAACTATAATGACCATTTTGGTTAGAAAGGTTGTAATTTCCTTACACAAAATGGTCATAAAGAAGATAGCACTAGTCCCTTGCCTTATTTCTAGCTGATCATGACCAATATAGATGGTCATAACCTTGTAAATTGTGGTCGGTTCCTATGACTAGGCGCCACCTCATCAGTTTTGCCTATGTGTCATGTCCATGTGGTAGTTTTTGCCCTAGCTTGTGAAGCAACCTATATTTCTATCATTCCCAAAATTCCAAAAAAATCTCATAAATTCTTTGGGTCATATCTTCATCAAATATGTAAAGAACCTTCCTTGTCTAGTTCAAAAATAATTCAAAATATTCATTTTTCTATTCTGTTCACAACATCACTTTTGAAGGAAATATGCCCTAAAGGAAATAATAAAGATATTATTTATTTCCTTATATCATGATAAATGTTTATTATTCATGCTAGAATTGTATTAACCGGAAACATAATACATGTGTGAATACATAGACAAACAGAGTGTCACTAGTATGCCTCTACTTGACTAGCTCATTAATCAAACATGGTTATGTTTCCTAACCATGGACAAAAGAGTTGTTATTTGATTAACGGGATCACATCATTAGGTGAATGATCTGATTGACATGACCCATTCCATTAGCTTAACACCCGATCGTTTAGTATGTTGCTATTGCTTTCTTCATAACTTATACATGTTCCTATGACTATGAGATTATGCAACTCCCGTTTGCTAGAGGAACACTTTGTGTGTTACCAAACGTCACAACGTAACTGGGTGATTATAAAGGTGCTCTACAGGTGTCTCCAAAGGTACATGTTGGGTTGGCGTATTTCGAGATTAGGATTTGTCACTCTGATTGTTGGAGAGGTATCTCTGGGCCCTCTCGGTAATGCACATCACATAAGCCTTGCAAGCATTGCAACTAATGAGTTAGTTGTGAGATGATGTATTACAGAACGAGTAAAGAGACTTGCCGGTAACGAGATTGAACTAGGTATTGAGATACCGACGATCGAATCTCGGGCAAGTAACATACCGATGACAAAGGGAACAATTTATGTTGTTATGCGGTCTGACCGATAAAAGATCTTCGTAGAATATGTAGGAGCCAATATGAGCATCCAGGTTCCGCTATTGGTTATTGACCGGAGACGTGTCTCGGTCATGTCTACATTGTTCTCGAACCCGTAGGGTCCGCACACTTAAGGTTTCGATGACAGTTATATTATGAGTTTATGCATTTTGATGTACCGAAGTTTGTTCGGAGTCCCGGATGTGATCACGGACATGACGAGGAGTCTCGAAATGGTCGAGACATAAAGATTGATATATTGGAAGCCTATATTTGGATATAGGAAGTGTTCCGGGTGAAATCGGGATTTTACCGGAGTACCGGGAGGTTACCGGAACCCCCCGGGAGGTATATCGGCCTTAGTGGGCTTTAGTGGAAGAGAGGAGAGGTGGCCAGGGCTGGGCCGCGCGCCCCTCCCCCCTAGTCCGAATAGGACAAGGAGAGGGGGCCGGTGCCCCCCTTCCTTCTCTCTCTCCTCTTTCCCCCCTCCCGAATCCTATTCCAACTAGGAAAGGGGGGGAATCCTACTCCCGGAGGGAGTAGGACTCCTCCTGGCGCGCCCTCTCCTGGCCGGCCGCACCCCCCCCTTTGACCCTTTATATACGGAGGCAGGGAGCACCCCTGGACACACAAGTTGATCCACGTGATCATGTTCTTAGCCGTGTGCGGTGCCCCCTTCCACCATAGTCCTCGATAATATTGTAGCGGTGCTTAGGCGAAGCCCTGCGACGGTAGTACATCAAGATCATCACCATGCCGTCGTGCTGATGGAACTCTTCCCCGACACTTTGCTGGATCGGAGTCCGGGGATCGTCATCGAGCTGAACGTGTTCTAGAACTCGGAGGTGCCGTAGTTTCGGTGCTTGATCGGTCGGGCCGTGAAGACGTACGACTACATCAACCACGTTGTGATAATGCTTCCGTTGTCGATCTACAAGGGTACGTAGATCACACTCTCCCCTATCGTTGCTATGCATCACCATGATCTTGCATGTGCGTAGGAATTTTTTTGAAATTACTACGTTCCCCAACAGTGGCATCCGAGCCTAGGTTTTATATGTTGATGTTATATGCGCGAGTAGAACACAAGTGAGTTGTGGGCGATATAAGTCATACTGCTTACCAGCATGTCATACTTTGGTTCGGCGGTATTGTTGGACGAAGTGGCCCGGACCGACATTACGCATACGCTTACGCGAGACCGGTTCTCCCGACGTGCTTTGCACAAAGGTGGCTAGCGGGTGACAGTTTCTCCAACTTTAGTTGAACCGAGTGTGGCTACACCCGGTCCTTGCGAAGGTTAAAACATCACCAACTTGACAAACTATCGTTGTGGTTTTGATGCGTAGGTAAGATTGGTTCTTGCTTAAGCCCGTAGCAGCCACGTAAAACATGCAACAACAAAGTAGAGGACGTCTAACTTGTTTTTGTAGGGCATGTTGTGATGTGATATGGTCAAGACATGATGCTAAATTTTATTGTATGAGATGATCATGTTTTGTAACCGAGTTATCGGCAACTAGCAGGAGCCATATGGTTGTTGCTTTATTGTATGCAATCCAATCGCGCTGTAATGCTTTACTTTATCACTAAGCGGTAGCGATAGTCGTGGAAGCATAAGATTGGCGAGACGACAACGATGCTACGATGGAGATCAAGGTGTCGCGCCGGTGACGATGGTGATCACAACGATGCTTCGAAGATGGAGATCACAAGCACAAGATGATGATGGCCATATCATATCACTTATATTGATTGCATGTGATGTTTATCTTTTATGCATCTTATCTTGCTTTGATTGACGGTAGCATTATAAGATGATCTCTCACTAATTATCAAGAAGTGTTCTCCCTGAGTATGCACCGTTGTGAAAGTTCTTCGTGCTGAGACACCACGTGATGATCGGGTGTGATAGGCTCTACGTCCAAATACAACGGTTGCAAAACAGTTGCACACGCGGAATACTCAGGTTATACTTGACGAGCCAAGCATATACAGATATGGCCTCGAAACACGGAGACCGAAAGGTCGAGCGTGAATCATATAGTAGATATGATCAACATATTGATGTTCACCAATGAAACTACTCCATCTCACGTGATGATCGGACATGGTTTAGTTGATTTGGATCACGTAATCACTTAGAGGATTAGAGGGATGTCTATCTAAGTGGGAGTTCTTTAAGTAATATGATTAATTGAACCTAAATTTATCATGAACTTAGTACCTGATAGTATCTTGCTTGTTTATGTATGATTGTAGATAGATGGCCCGTGCTATTGCTCCGTTGAATTTTAATGTGTTCCTTGAGAAAGAAAAGTTGAAAGATGATGGTAGCAATTACACGGACTGGGTCCGTAACTTCAGGATTATCCTCATTGCTGCACAGAAGAATTACGTCCTGGAAGCACCGCTGGGTGCCAGGCCTGCTGCTGGAGCAACACCAGATGTTATGAATGTCTGGCAGAGCAAAGCTGATGACTACTCGATAGTTCAGTGTGCCATGCTTTACGGCTTAGAATCGGGACTTCAACGACATTTTGAACATCATGGAGCATATGAGATGTTCCAGGAGTTGAAGTTAATATTTCAAGCAAATGCCTGGATTGAGAGATATGAAGTCTCCAATAAGTTCTATAGCTGCAAGATGGAGGAGAACAGTTATGTCAGTGAGCATATACTCAAAATGTCTGGGTATAATAATCACTTGATTCAATTGGGAGTTAATCTTCCAGATGATTGCGTCATTGACATAATTCTCCAATCACTGCCACCAAGCTACAAGAGCTTCATGATGAACTATAATATGCAAGGGATGAATAAGACTATTCCCGAGCTCTTCGCAATGCTGAAAGCTGCGGAGGTAGAAATCAAGAAGGAGCATCAAGTGTTGATGGTCAGCAAGACCACTAGTTTCAAGAAAAAGGGCAAAGGGAAGAAGAAGGGGAACTTCAAAAGGAACAGCAAGCAAGTTGCTTCTCAAGAGAAGAAACCCAAACCTGGACCTAAGCCTGAAACTGAGTGCTTCTACTGCAAGCAGACTAGTCACTGGAAGCGGAACTGCCTCAAGTATTTGGCGGATAAGAAGGATGGCAAGGTGAACAAAGGTATATGTGATATACATGTTATTGATGTGTACCTTACTAATGCTCGCAGTAGCACCTGGGTATTTGATACTGGTTCTGTTGCCAATATTTGCAACTCGAAACAGGGACTACGGATTAAGCGAATATTGGCTAAGGACGAGGTGACGATGCGCGTGGGAAATGGTTCCAAAGTCGATGTGATCGCAGTCGGCACGCTACCTCTACATCTACCTTCGGGATTAATATGAGACCCAAATAATTGTTATTTGGTGCCAGCGTTAAGCATGAACGTTATATCTGGATCTTGTTTGACGCGAGACGGTTATTCATTTAAATCAGAGAATAATGGTTGTTCTATTTACATGAGTAATATCTTTTATGGTCATGCACCCTTAAGGAGTGGTCTATTCTTATTAAATCTCGATAGTAGTGACACACATATTCATAGTGTTGAAGCCAAAAGATGCAGAGTTGATAATGATAGTGCAACTTATTTGTGGCACTGCCGTTTGGGTCATATCGGTATAAAGCGCATGAAGAAACTCCATACCGATGGGCTTTTGGAAACCACTTGATTATGAATCACTTGGTACTTGCGGACCGTGCCTTATGGGTAAGATGACAAAGACACTGTTCTCCGGTTCTATGGAGAGAGCAACAGATTTGTTGGAAATCATACATACAGATGTATGTGGCCCGATGAATGTTGAGGCTCGTGGCGGATATCGTTATTTTCTCACCTTCACAGATAACTTAAGCAGATATGGGTATATCTACTTAATGAAACACAAGTCTAAAACGTTTGAAAAGTTCAAAGAATTTCAGAGTGAAGTTGAAAAGCATCGTAACAAGAAAATAAAATTCCTACGATCTGATCGTGGAGGAGAATATTTGAGTTACGAGTTTGGTGTACATTTGAAACAATGTGGAATAGTTTCGCAACTCACGCCACCCGGAACACCACAGCGTAATGGTGTGTCCGAACGTCGTAATCGTACTTTACTAGATATAGTACGATCTATGATGTCTCTTACTGATTTACCGCTATCGTTTTGGGGATACGCTCTAGAGATGGCCGCATTCACGTTAAATAGGGCACCATCAAAATACGTTGAGACGACGCCTTATGAAACTGTGGTTTGGCAAGAAACCAAAGTTGTCGTTTCTGAAAGTTTGGGGCTGCGATGCTTATGTGAAAAAGCTTCAACCTGATAAGCTCGAACCCAAATCGAAGAAATGTGTCTTCATAGGATATCCAAAGGAAACTATTGGATACACCTTCTATCACAGATCCGAAGGCAAGACTTTTGTTGCTAAATTCGGAAACTTTCTGGAGAAGGAGTTTCTCTCAAAAGAAGTGAGTGGGAGGAAAGTAGAACTTGACGAGGTAACTGTACCTACTCCCTTATTGGAAAGTAGTACATCACAGAAACTTGTTTCTGTGACACCTACACCAATTAGTGAGGAAGCTAATGATGATGATCATGAAACTTCAGAACAAAATACTACTGAACCTCGTAGATCAACCAGAGTGAGATCCGCACCAGAGTGGTACGGTAACCCTGTTCTAGAAGTCATGCTACTAGATCATGATGAACCTACGAACTATGAAGAAGCGATGGTGAGCCCAGATTCCGCAAAATGGCTTGAAGCCATGAAATCTGAGATGGGATCCATGTATGAGAACAAAGTATGGACTTTGGTTGACTTGCCCAATGATCGGCAAGCAATTGAGAATAAATGGATCTTCAAGAAGAAGACTAACGCTGACGGTAATATTACTGTCTACAAATCTCGACATGTCGCAAAAGGTTTTCGGCAAGTTCAAGGGATTGACTACGATGAGACCTTCTCACCCGTAGCGATGCTTAAGTCTGTCCGAATCATGTTAGCAATTGCCGCATTTTATGATTATGAAATTTGGCAGATGGATGTCAAAACTGCATTCCTGAATGGATTTCTGGAAGAAGAGTTGTATATGATGCAACCAGAAGGTTTTATCGATCCAAAGGGAGCTAACAAAGTGGGCAAGCTCCAGTGATCCATTTATGGACTGGTGCAAGCTTCTCGGAGTTGGAATACACGCTTTGATAGTGTGATCAAAGCATTTGGTTTTATACAGACTTTTGGAGAAGCCTGTATTTACAAGAAAGTGAGTGGGAGCTCTGTAGCATTTCTGATATTATATGTGGATGACATATTACTAATTGGAAATGATATAGAATTTCTGGATAGCATAAAGGGATACTTGAATAAAAGTTTTTCAATGAAAGACCTCGATGAAGCTGCTTACATATTAGGCATTAAGATCTATAGAGATAGATCAAGACGCTTAATTGGACTTTCACAAAGCACATACCTTGACAAAGTTTTGAAGAAGTTCAAAATGGATCAAGCAAAGAAAGGGTTCTTGCCTGTGTTACAAGGTGTGAAGTTGAGTCAGACTCAATGCCCGACCACTGCAGAAGATAGAGAGAAAATGAAAGATGTTCCCTATGCTTCAGCCATAGGCTCTATCATGTATGCAATGCTGTGTACCAGACCTGATGTGTGCCTTGCTATAAGTCTAGCAGGGAGGTACCAAAGTAATCCAGGAGTGGATCACTGGACAGCGGTCAAGAACATCCTGAAATACCTGAAAAGGACTAAGGATATGTTTCTCGTTTATGGAGGTGACAAAGAGCTAATCGTAAGTGGTTACGTCGATGCAAGCTTTGACACTGATCCGGACGATTCTAAATCGCAAACCGGATACGTGTTTACATTAAACGGTGGAGCTGTCAGTTGGTGCAGTTCTAAACAAAGCGTCGTGGCGGGATCTATGTGTGAAGCGGAATACATAGCTGCTTCGGAAGCAGCAAATGAAGGAGTCTGGATGAAGGAGTTCATATCCGATCTAGGTGTCATACCTAGTGCATCGGGTCCAATGAAAATCTTTTGTGACAATACTGGTGCAATTGCCTTGGCAAAGGAATCCAAATTTCACAAGAGAACCAAGCACATCAAGAGACGCCTCAATTCCATCCGAGATCTAGTCTAGGTGGGAGACATAGAGATTTGCAAGATACATACGGATCTGAATGTAGCAGACCCATTGACTAAGCCTCTTCCACGAGCAAAACATGATCAGCACCAAGACTCCATGGGTGTTAGAATCATTACTGTGTAAACTAGATTATTGACTCTAGTGCAAGTGGGAGACTGAAGGAAATATGCCCTAGAGGCAATAATAAAGATATTATTTATTTCCTTATATCATGATAAATGTTTATTATTCATGCTAGAATTGTATTAACCGGAAACATATTACATGTGTGAATACACAGACAAACAGAGTGTCACTAGTATGCCTCTACTTGACTAGCTCATTAATCAAAGATGGTTATGTTTCCTAACCATGGACAAAAGAGTTGTTATTTGATTAACTGGATCACATCATTAGGTGAATGATCTGATTGACATGACCCATTCCATTAGCTTAGCACCCGATCGTTTAGTATGTTTCTATTGCTTTCTTCATAACTTATACATGTTCCTATGACTATGAGATTATGCAACTCCCGTTTGCCGGAGGAACACTTTGTGTGCTACCAAACGTCACAATGTAACTGGGTGATTATAAAGGTGCTCTACAGGTGTCTCCAAAGGTACATGTTGGGTTGGCGTATTTCGAGATTAGGATTTGTCACTCTGATTGTCGGAGAGGTATCTCTGGGCCCTCTCGGTAATGCACATCACATAAGCCTTGCAAGCATTGCAAATAATGAGTTAGTTGTGAGACGATGTATTACGGAACGAGTAAAGAGACTTGCCGGTAACGAGATTGAACTAGGTATTGAGATACCGACGATCGAATCTCGGGCAAGTAACATACCGATGACAAAGGGAACAACGTATGTTGTTATGCGGTCTGACCGATAAAAGATCTTCGTAGAATATGTAGGAGACAATATGAGCTTCCAGGTTCCGCTATTGGTTATTGACCGGAGACGTGTCTCGGTCATGTCTACATTGTTCTCGAACCCGTAGGGTCCGCACGCTTAAGGTTTCGATGACAGTTATATTATGAGTTTATGCATTTTGATGTACCGAAGTTTGTTCGGAGTCCCGGATGTGATCACGGACATGACGAGGAGTCTCGAAATGGTCGAGACATAAAGATTGATATATTGGAAGCCTATATTTGGATATCGGAAGTGTTCCGGGTGAAATCGGGATTTTACCGGAGTACCGGGAGGTTACCGGACCCCCCCCGGGAGGTATATGGGCCTTAGTGGGCTTTAGTGGAAGAGAGGAGAGGTGGACAGGGCTGGGCCGCGCGCCCCTCCCCCCTAGTCCGAATAGGACAAGGAGAGGGGGCTGGCGCCCCCCTTCCTTCTCTCTCTCCTCTTTCCCCCCTCCCGAATCCTATTCCAACTAGGAAAGGGGGGGAATCCTACTCCCGGAGGGAGTAGGACTCCTCCTGGCGCGCCCTCTCCTGGCCGGCCGCACCCCCCTTTGACCCTTTATATACGGAGGCAGGGAGCGCCCCTAGACACACAAGTTGATCCACGTGATCATATTCTTAGCCGTGTGCGGTGCCCCCTTCCACCATAGTCCTCGATAATATTGTAGCGGTGCTTAGGCGAAGCCCTGCGACGGTAGTACATCAAGATCGTCACCACGCCGTCGTGCTGACGGAACTCTTCCTCGACACTTTGCTCGATCGGAGTCCGGGGATCGTCATCGAGCTGAAAGTGTTCTAGAACTCGGAGGTGTCGTAGTTTCGGTGCTTGATCGATCGGGCCGTGAAGACGTACGACTACATCAACCACGTTGTGATAACGCTTCCATTGTCGATCTACAAGGGTAAGTAGATCACACTCTCCCCTCTCGTTGCTATGCATCACCATGATCTTGCGTGTGCGTAGGAATTTTTTTTAAATTACTACGTTCCCCAACAACTTTATGAAGGAAGTGTTATTTATATATTCTTGATTGCCCTCGAAATTTTTGGGCACTTTTTCCTATCCAAATCATTGCCTCATGACAAAATTTAGCTCCATTTTCCTAGCAAATCTTCCTTGGCAAATTTCCAAAGTTTTTGTCCACCTAGAAGCATTATGAAGGAATTACCTTTTTTATATATCGAAATGACATGAAATTTATATAATTCCTTCATATGCCCAAATTATCACCCTCCTCCAAATTTCAGCTTATTTAAATCATCTATGTGAGCCCAAGTTCAATTTATATTTTATGGCCAGATTGGCACGTTGCAAAGCAAGTGTTATCTAGACCCCTCCTATTACCCTCAAACTTTTTGGGCACTCTTCCATACCAAAATCATCACCACATGATAATATTCAGCTCCATTTTCTTGGTAAATCTTTCTCAGGAAATTTCCAAAGTTTCTACCTCGAGAGAAGCTTTGTGAAGTAAGTACTAGCTAGGCTTACCCAAATGATTTGGAAATTTACAAGCGCATGACCATACTTATGTAACTTATCTACACCAAATTTGAGCTCATTTCATTCATCGAATTTCTCTCGCTAATTTTCCCAAGTTTCTGTCCAGAGAAGAGCACTGTGAAGGAAGTACCACTTTGGCATGTCCAAATGGTATCAATTTTCTATAGTGCTTTCCTATGCCCAAATAACAATCCTCCACAAAATTTCAGCTCAATCCATTCATTATTTTGAGCCTAGCTTCAACATTCATATTTTTTTCCAGTGTGGTACTTTGCAAAGCAAGTACCACCTAGGATCCTCCTTTTGAGCTGAAAATTTGTGAAGACATTCGTCTTAGTAGATGATCATCCTCATCTAAAACTCACGCCCATTGGCCATGTGCATTTCCCGTACCACTAATCAAACACTTGGCTGATAATTCATCCTTGAGCATAGGTCGGTCTCCTCGTGAGATTCTTCTGTTGTAATTTTCTTCCTAGCACATACCTGGGGAGTGCCCAATCCACTAGACATGCCAAGGCCTCCCAGAACGCATGTCAACACCAAGGTCACGCGGTGACCACGCGGCGGGCATGCGAGTTTACGCGCTTTGGAGTTGGGGCCCTGGGCCACCATCCAAAACTCGACGTATCATCACCAAACCATGTATTTATGCATATATAGATACTTATGTAACTAGAAATAATTTTTGGGAAAAATAAAGAGCAAACAATAAGGTAGTTGCAGTTCAGATTTGACTCGCTTCCTACCGTATCAATGGAAATTTGTCTTTTTCACCGGAGGTGGATCAAAACTTTTGAAACCCAACCATTTTGTCAATTGTGCATTAAATATGGCCTAGTATTTTATAAAATTGATTAGGTCCACTGTTGTAACAAATATATGGTAGGTCCTTCACAAAAAACTCATTTCAGGCACTCAAAAAATGGAAAATGATTTTTTCGTGCAAAGAAAATGATAACTTCCTTAGGAAATATTGTTTGTAATTCCAATATGCACCCTTGTGCACAATATGAGATCATTTGAATAAACTATGCCATGAATGTGACCATCAGATTGATCATTTGGCTTGAAAGCCATGAATCTTCACGCATGACAGCTCATTTCTGAGAACACTTTTTAAAAATAATTTTCGTATTATAAGTTTATTATTTTTCATGGTAACTTGGTCACATATAATGACACAATGCGAAGGTTTTCCAAATTTTTGGTTTTTTTTGAATTTTTTATGCCCGTTTCAAAATGTGGTCAAAACGGCGGGCTTGACCGTTCCTAGCTAGTGGTTGAATCTTGGAAAACTTTTGATGTTTCTCTGATTAAATAGATACTTATATACCTAGAAATGATTTTTTGAAAAAATAAATAGCAAACTATGAGGCAGCTGCAGTTCAAATTTGACCCGCTTCCTACTAAATTGACGGGAATTTGTCTTTTTCACCAGAGGTGGATCAAGGCTTTTGACACCCAACCATTTGTTCAATTTTGAATCATATATGGCCTAGTATTTTATAAAAATGATTTGGTCCAATTTTGCAACAAATATATGGTATGTCCTTCACAAAAAGAACTCAATTCGGGCACTCGGAAAATGGAAAATGAATTTTCCGTGCAAAGAAAATGAAAACTCCCTTAGGAAACATTGTTTGGAATTCCAAGATGCATCCTTGTGCACAATATGAGATCATTTGAACAAACTATGCCATGAATGTGGCCATAAGATTGATCATTTGGCCTAAAAACACTGAATCTTCACGCATGGTAGCTCATTTCTGAGAACACTTTTTTAAAATAATTGCCGCATTACAAGTTTATTATTTTTCCTGGAAACTTGGTCACATATAATGACTCGATGCGAAGGTTTTCCAATTTTTTGAATTTTTTATGCCCGTTTCGGAATGCGATCAAAACGATGGGTTTGACCATTCCTAGCTAGTGGTTGAATCTTGGAAAACTTTTGATGTTTCGCTGATTAAATAAATACTTATGTACCTAGAAATGATTTTTCTAAAAAATAAAGAGCAAACTATGAGGTAGCTGTAGTTCAAATTTGACCCGCTTCCTACTGAATCAGCGGAAATTTGTCTTTTCACCAGAGGCGGATCGAATCTTTTGGAACCCAACCATTTTGTCAATTGTGCATCAAATATGTCCTAATATTTTAGAAAATTAATCTGGTCCAAATTTGTAAGAAATATATGGTAGGTCCTTCACAAAAAGAACTCAATTCGGGCACTCGGAAAATGGAAAATGAATTTTCCGTGCAAGGAAAATGAAACTCCCTTAGGCAACATTGTTTGGAATTCCAAGATGCACCCTTATGCACAATATGAGATCATCTGAACAAACTATGCCATGAATGTGTCCATAAGATTGATCATTTGGACTTGAAAGCCATGAATCTTCAGAGATGATAGCTCATTTTTTAGAACACTTTTTAAAAATAATTGTCGTAATACAAGTTTATTATTTTTTCTGGCAACTTGGTCACATATAATGACATAATGCAAAGGTTTCCCAATTTTTTATTTTTTTTTGAATTTTTTAGGCCCGTTTCAAAATGCGATCGAAATGGCGGGCTTGACCGTTCGTAGCTAGTTGTTGAATCTTGGAAACCTTTTGATGTTTCTCTGATTAAATAGATAGTTATGTACCTAGAAATGATTTTGGAAAAAATAAAGAGGAAACTATGAGGCAGCTACAGTTCAAATTTGACCCGCTTCCTACTGAAAGGAAGAATTTTGTCTTTTTCACTAGAGGTGGATCAAGACTTTTGACACCCAACCATTTGGTAAATTGTGCATTAAACATGGCCTATTATTTTAGAAAATTGATTTGGTACAATTTTACAACAAATATTTGGTAGGTCCTTCACAAAAAAACCTCTTTTCGGGCACTCGAAAATTAAAAATGAATTTTCCGTGCAAAGAAAATGAAAACTCCTTTAGGAAAAATTGTTTGTAATTCCAAGATGCACCCTTGTGCACAATATGAGATCATTTGAACAAACTATGCCATGAATGTGGCCATAAGATTGATCATTTCGCTTGAAAGCCATGAATCTTCATGCATGATAGCTCATTTCAGAGAACACTTTTTAAACATAATTGTCGTATTACAAGTTTATTATTTTTCCTGAAAACTTGGTCACATATGATGACACAATGCAAAGGTTTTCTAATTTTTTGATTTTTTTAATTTTTTATGCCTGTTTCAAAATGCGGTCAAAACGGCGGGCTTGACCGTTCATATCTAGTTGTTGAATCTTGCAAACCTTTTGATATTTATATGATTAAATAGATAGTTATGTACGTCGAAATGATTTTTGGAAAAAATAAAGAGGAAACTATGAGGCAGCTACAGTTCAAATTTGACCCGCTTCCTACTGAAAGGCAGAATTTTGTCTTTTTCACTAGAGGTGGATCAAGACTTTTGACACCCAACCATTTGGTAAATTGTGCATTAAACATGGCCTAGTATTTTAGAAAATTGATTTGGTACAATTTTACAACAAATATTTGGTAGGTCCTTCACAAAAAAACCTCTTTTCGGGCACTCGAAAAATGAAAAATGAATTTTCCGTGCAAAGAAAATGAAAACTCCTTTAGGAAAAATTGTTTGTAATTCCAAGATGCACCCTTGTGCACAATATGAGATCATTTGAACAAACTATGCCATGAATGTGGCCATAAGATTGATCATTTCGCTTGAAAGCCATGAATCTTCACGCATGATAGCTCATTTCAGAGAACACTTTTTAAATATAATTGTCGTATTACAAGTTTATTATTTTTCCTGAAAACTTGGTCACATATAATGACACAATGTGAAGGTTTTCCAATTTTTTTTTAATTTTTATGCCCATTTCAAAATGCGGTCGAAACTACGGGCTTGACCGTTCATATCTAGTTGTTGAATCTTGCAAACCTTTTGATATTTCTATGATTAAATAGATAGTTATGTACCTAGAAATGATTTTGGAAAAAATAAAGAGCAAACTATGATGCAGCTACATTTCAAATTTGACCCGCTTCCTACTGAAAGGCAGAATTTTGTCTTTTTCACTAGAGGTGGATCAAGACTTTTGACACCCAACCATTTGGTAAATTGTGCATTAAACATGGTGTAGTATTTTAGAAAATTGATTTGGTACAATTTTACAACAAATATTTGGTAGGTCCTTCACAAAAAAACCTCTTTTCGGGCACTCGAAAAATGAAAAATGAATTTTCTGTGCAAAGAAAATGAAAACTCCTTTAGGAAAAATTGTTTGTAATTCTAAGATGCTCCCTTGTGCACAATATGAGATCATTTGAACAAACTATGCCATGAATGTGGCCATAAGATTGATCATTTCGCTTGAAAGCCATGAATCTTCACACATGATAGCTCATTTCAGAGAACACTTTTTAAATATAATTGTCGTATTACAAGTTTATTATTTTTCCTGAAAACTTGGTCACATATAATGACACAATGCGAAGATTTTCCAATTTTTTTAATTTTTATGCCCGTTTCAAAATGCGGTCAAAACGGCGGGCTTGACCGTTCATATCTAGTTGTTGAATCTTGCAAACCTTTTGATATTTCTATGATTAAATAGATAGTTATGTACCTAGAAATGATTTTGGAAAAAATAAAGAGCAAACTATGATGCAGCTACGGTTCAAATTTGACCCGCTTCCTACTAAAATGGTATAATTTTGTCTTTTTCACTAGAGGTGGATCAACACTTTTGACACCCAACCATTTGGTCAATTGTGCATTAAACATGGCCTAGTATTTTAGAAAATTAATTTGGTACAATTTTACAACAAATATTTGGTAGGTCCTTCACAAAAAGGCCTCTTTTCGGGCACTCGAAAAATAAAAAATAAATTTTCCGTGCAAAGAAAATGAAAACTTTCTTAGATAACATTGTTTGCCATTCCAAGATGCACCATTGTGCACAAATATGATATCATTTCTTTTACTTTTTCATCTGAAAAAGTAGAAGAAAAACAAAAGAATGCATTTTTTCAACATAATTTGTCTTTTTGATAAGAGGTGGATCGAAAGCATTTTACATATAAAGATTTTGTCAACTGTACATAAAATGTTGTCTTATAGTTTTAGAAAAATGGAGTGGTGTTGTAAACATTTTTGGCACTCTGAAAATAGAAATGATCCCTCCCCCCTAAAAACTCATTTCTCATAACAATTTTCAAAAGATATTTGTCTTATTCCAATTCCAAGTTTGTTAGTTTTCCTAAAAACTATGTCACATTTGGTGACACAATGAGAATGTTTCTTTTTGAATTTCTCATATCATAAAATTGTTTATATAATTCAACACCTTTTTGAAAAAAATATGATTCAACACCTTATTTTTAGTCGATTACGACCAATTTAGAAGGTCATAACGTGTACTGGGTTTTGATTGGTCCATGGACATGTCACGCGAATCGTGCTCAAACGCCGTCAGATGCTCTCGGATCCGACGGCAGCCCTTTCTCCCTCACCCCCTCCCCCTCTTTCTCTCCAAAAAAAGAAACAAAAAAAAGAAAACTCCCTCACCCTCTCACCCCACGAACCCTAGCGCTCCAGATCCGCCACCCACCTCACGCGCTCCCTCTCCCCCATCCCTCCTCTCGTCTCCCACATCGCCGCCGCCACCCCGCCGATCCCATCCCTCCTGATTCAGATCCGGCCCCGCCGCCCGCGCCCGGGCGCCACCACCCACTCCTCCTCGCCTCCTGGAGGACGTCCGCCGCTCTTCCTCCACCCGTCCCGGAGGCCTCAGTCGGCGCCCTCCGTCGCAGGGCTGCCGCGCTCGTCCCGCCCTCGCCGCCGCACCTCCACCGCCATCTCCGCTGGCTCCTCGCCTCCGCCTCCGCCCCTTCCCTGTCCAGCGCGCCGCTCGGGAATGAGCACTGGAAGGACCTGGTGGTCGCCGTCCGGGACGACGTGCTCATCCCGCGGCCCGAGACGGAGGCCGTCGTGGACATGGTTGCCACCACCGACTGCAAGCGGGGGTCCTGGTCCTCTCCCTCGTCGTCCTCGGCGGCGGCATCGCGGCTTGGCGCCATCACCATGCCCTGCGTCGACGTATCGATCAGCTTCACGGATCGCCGTCTTCACGGTACACACGCACACATGTCTGAAATCTACAGTCAACAGTTTGGTGTACGCACTGACTACTGAGTCATGAGCCATGCGTGTGGTTGAGCTTGTGCAGAGGTTAGTCGAAGAGGGCTGGAGTTCATGCCGTTCCTGCTGTCCCTGTCTGTGTTCCTCTTCGGCACCTCCTGGTGCATCTATGCCCTGCTCGGCCTCGACCCCTTCATCTTCGACCTCATCCTGGTGAGATTTCCATCCAACCCTCCCCGTCCCCATGGTGCTCTTTCTAGTTAGTACTCTTCCGAGAGAGTTGTAGTACCAACCGCTAGAATCCTCTTTCTGTTATTCAGTACGTCTCCCGCTGTCGACTTGTTGCTCATAAAAAGCACCATTGATTTGCTTGATATTCTGGTATAGGATCATCATATATTGAAATCTGGGACTTGTTTCGGAGTTCAGACTCCCTATTTCGGGGCAGCAACAAGGAAATTTAAGGCCTGTTTGTAGTGATTCACAAGGATTTCCTGTGCGGGCTTTGCTCCCCTTCGAACCAAATCGAACCCAACAAAGAGAAAGCACACCCGCACGCATCCTTTTGGTTGATGTCCCTGATGCCAAATTGTAATCACTGCAACTGTACTTCTTACTTCTGTTATTTTCACTTTTTGGTAACTGAAACATAGCCTTCATCGTCTGTTTAGGAGTACACATGAATTACCACTAAATGAGGTCAATATTTGTACTCCATGGGCAAATGTTGTCTACTTTGGGTTTCTCTTTCATGGAATACTGTTTATAGTGATATACGCTTTCATTGGGGTAACACAGCTTGGTATTGATACTTTCTGATTGCTTTATGTAAACTGTAAGTCATGTTAAAAATATATATCAATAGGCATACTAAGTGATATGTGAATGTCAAAACTAAATTATAAAGTCAAGGATTTGTGACAGTACTATGAATTGGTATATATACCACTGCATCGATAAGTGCAGAACTGAAGTATTGATGGCAACTCTTCTTTTTTTGCCTGTATATATTATTGAATCCTTCTTATTTTTGTGTACTTAATATAGAGGTTGCAACAACTCTTCTACAACACTAGAGTTTTGTTTCCCTGTACTTTTCTAACATATTTAGTCCTGACTGAACTTTTGTCATGATCAGGTTGAAAATATTGGAGCTAAATTGGTCAGGTTGAAAATACTCAGGTTGGTGCAACTCCGACCTTGTCGCCCACACGTCGTGCCCGCAGCGGCCTCAGCGCCGTCGACACCACCACCAGGTCCTGATTTCCCAACCACGCCGATCTTGGCGTTCTTCTTTTTGTTTGATTGTGTTTCAACCTAAGAATTTTGTTACAGCTTCGGTGCTTCGCGTTTGAGTTTTGCAGCGCCGGCGGACGTCCAAGCTGCTTACTGAATGCCAGATGGTGGAAAAGATTGTGCTGATATATCCCCGCGACAGCCCCAAATGCTGGACCAGTTCAACTCCTTGCGGGTCCCCAAGCTCAGGTACTCCCATTAATCCTATCTGATGCTTCCTATGAGTACCAGCCTCGCATGCATGCTCAGGTTGGTGCTGCTGGATTGAATCGGTTAACATTGGTGCTTTTTCTTGCCAAAGTTGGATTCATTGAGCTACATGTCCACGCCTCAATCACTCAGAACAAGTTGATTGCTGGATGGTAACTCTGTTATAGCCAAACCATTTTTATTAGATTAACTAAATTGGATTCCATTAATCTTATTTGTATATGTTCCCTTGACTGCATAATTAGCAGTTCCGTTTTAGAATTAAACAACTGGTCCTTTGGTTTGGCAGTGTTTATCTCTTTTGATGATTCTTCTGCACTACTGTATCTGTTAGATACTAATTGAGTTTCAGCTTTGATTTATTAACATGTGTGGCCATTCTAATAGACATCATTCATTTCAGTTTTGGACCTTTCTTGGTGGATGTATCTCCTTACTTCATATCTTTTACTTTCAACTTTGTCGCAACCATAGAGGATTCTTAATTTGATTCTTCTAGTATGTATGTGGTTGCAGCATCCTGTTTGAAATATAATATATCATGTTCTCTGCACCGTCGTTGATTTTCAATAGTAACAATTTCGTACTCCTCCAGCACCATATTTCATTATGATAATATTATTGGTTCTTGAGGTTTATTTATAGACATGGGATGTTCTCAAAGTTTAATCTTAATATAGGTTCATACGGACTCGGCCGGACAAAGCAATTTCATTTGAGCAGATATGATACTAAATCACCTGTCAGTTAATCCTTTCATGTAGGAGAACCATTGTACTAATCAGAAGATGCATGCGTTCTGGCATCCACTAAGGGTGACCCCTTTTTAATTTTTGTCACATAATGTTAGTTACCTTAGAGAACCCCCTTTTTTATCTTCATATAAGGTTGCCTCCTACTGCTAGCGTATGCAATTAAAAACAGCTATTTGCACCATCATTCATTGCTTCAAACTTCTGTTGATCAATTCACACCCAAAAAAACGTTTACTTGACTAGCTACTATCAAATCAAAATTGTATAAAATGGACAATCTAGCACTCATATGTCATATGACAATTGCAAATCTCTCTGTTTATCGAAGGAAAAAGAGGTGTACATGTTTTTTAGCTTTTACCTTTATAAATGTATAAATATCATGTACTTATGTACTTGCTTCCTCAACGCCCCCCTTTATTATCCTCTCTAACCTATTACTATACAGTGCAGTGTCAAATAATATAGTTCACACTATTAGATAATTAAGAAAATATCTCAGTGACCAAAGCATTGTTAATCCAGTAGGTTGCAATACACTCTATTCATTGTTTAAGAAAACCTACTCTACTGCCAATGCATACTTACGCTTTTGTCACATTGTTGTTCTCGAATTCTCAAAACCAGTTTGGCATTTCATTCTTTCATTTATAAGAAAATCCTTAACGTCAACTAAGTGTCCTGCAGCAACGCGCGGGGTATCATCTAGTTCATTCAGTTTGACTATGCGTAAAACACTATAGTATACAACTATCAACTTGTTTCACTATTCAGTTTGTCACCCATTCAGCTTACTTACTGGGGCATCTTTCTTGTGAGAGTTTACTTGATAGTACAATATGTTAGAAGAAATTACCATGTCTCCGGAATGAATCATTGATCGCTCTTTATACACTTACAACTCGGTTTCTTTCATATAAGTTCTGCTGCCTTTCTTTAGGTTGAGCTACTGCCCTGTTAATTATTGTAACAAACATTATCATTTGCCACTTTGCTCTGTGTTGAGAACTGACCAATAAGTTTTGTTTGCCAATTAGCTTTCTGTGGGCATGCTCTTAATCCCCATATTAATGTTTGTCTCCGGAATGAATCATTGATCGCTCTTTATACACTTACAACTCGGTTTCTTTCATATAAGTTCTGCTGCCTTTCTTTAGGTTGAGCTACTGCCCTGTTAATTATTGTAACAAACATTATCATTTGCCACTTTGCTCTATGTTGAGAACTGACCAATAAGTTTTGTTTGCCAATTAGCTTTCTGTGGGCATGCTCTTAATCCCCATATTACTAATTTGTAATTTATGAATCAAACATTATTATTTCTGTCCTCAACAAGTCGCGGCGCTATGTTCTCTTTCTTGTCCAGGTAGCTCTGTCAAATATAATCAACCTACCTATGTTCCATTTTGCTATTTGTACTTAGGTAGAAAAAGCTAAAATCTGTACATGTAATG
The DNA here is from genome assembly GCF_002162155.2 of Triticum dicoccoides. Lineage (NCBI taxonomy): Eukaryota > Viridiplantae > Streptophyta > Magnoliopsida > Poales > Poaceae > Triticum > Triticum dicoccoides. The sequence goes on from NC_041388.1 coordinate 172,179,167, forward strand.
CTGAAGCTATATTGGTTGCTTGTTTCTTAATTATTTTCTTCTGTAATGATGACCTGAAATGCCACGCATGTCATTATTGGTGGTGCTGCTGCTGTTGTTGTGGTTGTTGGAGGTGTTGCTGTTGCATCTGGCGGAGCTGCCTTTGGGGCCCCAAAAGGTAACCTTCATCAGCCACAACCCCACAACAATGGCTCAAGGTTCTATGCCCCATCACCCCTCTTTCTAAATTACTGAAATGAACCAAGATCTCATATATTTAGGAACGGAGGTAGTAGTAAGGTTAAAATAGAACAACAAGGGATGTTTCTAATTTGGGGCCCCAAAAGGTAACCTTCATCAGCCACAACCCCACAACAATGGCTCAAGGTTCTATGCCCCATCACCCCTCTTTCTAAATTACTGAAATGAACCAAGATCTCATATATTTAGGAACGGAGGTAGTAGTAAGGTTAAAATAGAACAGCAAGGGATGTTTCTAATTTGGTTATGCTAGAATAATGCATCAACTCGTGGTATTCTTGGATGTTACTCTATGGTGTCAAAATGATAGTAAAACCTAGGCTCTTGCATGGTTCTTGAATTAATTTTTCTATTTTATTGCTAACAAATATTGCCTATGTTGAGACTCTAAACATGTGTATGTTCCTCTCATTTACAGGAATTCTACCCGAAGAAATTCGGAGAAAGCTTGAAGCCCCAGTTAGCAACTTGCTTTATATGTTATTGACTTGTAATGCTAAATTTGTTGAGAATTTTGATGTACTGTTGCACATGTTACTCGAATGCTGGTAGTTATGTACATATACTCACAATATTATCCGTTGTTTACTTGAAATGCATTCTTGGGCTGAAAGTGGCTGAAAAAGTATATGTTGTATTGAATTTGCGTTGATTGTGTATGTCTATGCTACAAAAGAAGAGGCACGGTCCAAATGGAAGAAGTGCTGAAATGCCTATTGGACCTAATCTATTTGGGCTTTGAAAAGAGGCCCGAAACATATTGGCGGCAATTAAGGCTGAAAATTAAATAGAAATGCGTAAAAAAGGCCGAGGCCCAAAAAAGAAACAGATAGTAAAAGGCCATGGCCTAGAAAAAAATGCTGAAATGTTGGGCTTGGCCCGTGAAGTTGACCAAAAATTGATAAGAAAAAATAAATAAAAAGGCTGAATTATTGGGCTCGGCCCATGTAAAACAGCGAATTGGACCGGGCTGAATCTTGTTAGTGACCTTTTCAATTGGTCGCAATTTTGCCACGTCAGATTGCCACGTCGGATCCGACGTGGCCTGGGCAGACAACCAGTGACCAAAACAAAAGGTCATGGGTTCAACGACCTTCTGTTTTGGTCGTAAACGTCTACGACCTTCTCACAGAGAAGGTCATTAATTTCAGTTTACGACCGCCAGCTTTTGACCTTCTGTTTTTGGTCACATAAAGGTCACAAATGAAAAACTATGACCTTTCAGCGGCCAATCGTGAGGGCCACAAATTGACATATTTCTTGTAGTGTAAGCGAGAATTGTGAAGAGTGTTCCATGCAATCAACTTCCATTATCACATGCGAGAACCCTCGAAGAGAACCAAATGTGTTGAAGATTGCTTTATCACATTTTAAAATTATAATAAGAGTGCAGACGCTCCTCCATCCGGTTCCTAGTACTAGTATAGTACGTACCTTTATGGACTATAGTAGTAGTACTAGTAAACTTTGCGCTTGGCTGTTTGGGAAGTCGAACAATAATAGCACTAGTAGTATAGTGTATGCTTCTGGCAATCTGACACTGAATTAACTATTGCACGTCCACCGCGTGAGCGAGGGAGAGCTTGCATTAGTCAAAAGTTTCTCCTTGTCCTGCGAGCCACCGCGCGCAAGCTTCTCCCGCCCTGCAACCTTCTCCTTGTTCGGCAAGTTGACGGGACACAGCAAAGTAATGCTAGTCCATGCTGCCTCCTCTCCGGTTAATATGGCTTAATTTCAAACGAGATAAATACACTATCTGTCACTGTATATTTGTAAAAATACGGTTAGTGGACTTCATAATACGCTCATTGCGCTCAATATATGTATTTTTTGGTGTTCATACAGTCACTAGCTCACCCTGACTGAGTATGTGTGTGCATGCACGTGTAGGTTGAGCACTTGAGCGTGACCGTGTGTGTTCCGTCTTGTGCTCGGACATGCATGCATTAGGGCGTCACGCGCGTTTTTGCGTCCATGTGTACGTGTGACTGTTGCATACACGTAGGGGGAGTACGTGTAGGGGCCACTAAGGAGCAGTCAAATCACACAGTGAGTTAGTCGGAAGAAGCAACCATCATTTCATTCTTGAATGACACGTATGCAATATAAAATGGTTGATATGGAGAGAAAAAGAAAACCACTATATATACACTAGCAGGAGCCTAAGCTACAAGCCTGCTTGCTTAGGTTGCTCTCTTCACACGCATAGAATGATGGGCCTGATCCCGCAGCTGGGGGGAGGGAACAATGTTCTGCGTAGACGCGATCGACATCGGCGAGGGAGAAAACCCACAGTTGGTGCGTCCCAATCGGGGTCACCGCGGTATGGGCCGATGCCACATCCCAACCGCCCTTCTAGCTACAGCCCGACATCCCATGTATTCCATCTTCCTTTTGGAGCCGGCTTGCTCCACTGCCGTAGCTCCATCTCCATGTCGATCTTTCTCTACTTCTACCGTCTTCTACTTGTGATGAGTTTATTGTTGGAAATATGCCCTAGAGGCAATAATAAAAGTGTTATTATTATATTTCTTTGTTCATGATAATAGTCTTTTATTCATGCTATAACTGTATTATCCGGAAATCGTAATATACGTGTGAATACATAGACCACAATATGTCCCTAGTGAGCCTCTAGTTGACTAGCTCGTTGTGATCAACAGATAGTCATGGTTTCCTGGCTATGGACATTGGATGTCATTGATAACGGGATCACATCATTAGGAGAATGATGTGATGGACAAGACCCAATCCTAAGCCTAGCACAAAGATCATGTAGTTCGTATGCTAAAGCTTTTCTAATGTTAAGTATCTTTTCCTTAGACCATGAGATTGTGCAACTCCCGGATACCGTAGGAATGCTTTGGGTGTACCAAACGTCACAACGTAACTGGGTGGCTATAAAGGTGCATTACAGGTATCTCCGAAAGTATCTGTTGGGTTGGCACGAATCGAGACTGGGATTTGTCACTCCGTGTAAACAGAGAGGTATCTCTGGGCCCACTCGGTAGGACATCATCATAATGTGCACAATGTGACCAAGGGGTTGATCACGGGATGATGTGTTACGGAACGAGTAAAGAGACTTGCCGGTAACGAGATTGAACAAGGTATCGGTATACCGACGATCGAATCTCGGGCAAGTACAATACCGCTAGACAATGGGAATTGCATACGGGATTGATCAAGTCCTTGACATCGTGGTTCATCCGATGAGATCATCGTGGAACATGTGGGAGCCAACATGGGTATCCAGATCCCGCTGTTGGTTATTGACCGGAGAACGTCTCGGTCATGTCTGCATGTCTCCCGAACCCGTAGGGTCTACACACTTAAGGTTCGATGACGCTAGGGTTATAAAGGAAGTTTGTATGTGGTTACCGAATGTTGTTCGGAGTCCCGGATGAGATCCCGGACGTCACGAGGAGTTCCGGAATGGTCCGGAGGTAAAGATTTATATATGGGAAGTCCTGTTTTGGTCACCGGAAGAGTTTCGGGGTTTTGTCGGTAACGTACCGGGACCACCGGGAGGGTCCTGGGGGTCCACCAAGTGGGGCCACCAACCCCGGAGGCTTGCATGGGCCAAGATTGGTGAGGGACCAGCCCCTTAGTGGGCTGGTGCGCCTCCCACAAGGGCCCATGGCGCCTAAGAGGTGGAAAGGGGGCAAACCCTAAGGGGATATGGGCCTTAAGGCCCATATTGGTGCGCCTCCCTCTCCTCTCCCCTCTTGGCCGCCACCCCCTTTGCCATCTAGGGCTGCCGCCCTCCCTAGGGGTGGGAACCCTAGAAGGGGGCGCACCCTCCTCCCTCTCCCCTATAAATAGTGAGGCATAGGGCTGCCCATAACACGCGATTCGATCTCTCGTTGGTGCAGCCCTGCGTCTCTTCTTCCTCCTCTTCTAGCCACGCTCCTCCACCACCACCACGCAGTTGTGCTGCTGCTAGATGGAGTCTTCCTCAACCTCTCCCTCTCTCCTTGCTGGATCAAGGCATGGGAGACTTCACCGGGCTGTACGTGTGTTGAACGCAGAGGTGCCGTCCGTTCGGCACTAGGATCTCCGGTGATTTGAATCACGACGAGTACGACTCCTTCAACCCCGTTCTCTTGAACGCTTCCGCTTAGCGATCTACAAGGGTATGTAGATGCACTCTCCTTCCCCTCGTTGCTGGTCTCTACATAGATAGATCTTGGTGACACGTAGGAAAATTTTGAATTTCTGCTACGTTCCCCAACAGTGGCATCATGAGCTAGGTCTATTGTGTAGATTCTTTGCACGAGTAGAACACAAAGTAGTTGTGGGCGTTGATGTTGTTCAATATGCTTACCGTTAGTAGTCCAATCTTGTTTCGACGGTATTGTGGGATGAAGCGGCCCGGACCGACCTTACACGTACTCTTACGTGAGACAGGTTCCACCGACTGACATGCACTTTGTGCATAAGGTGGCTAGCGGGTGCCAGTCTCTCCCACTTTAGTCGGAACGGATTCGATGAAAAGGGTCCTTATGAAGGGTAAATAGCAATTGACATATCACGTTGTGGTTTTTGCATAGGTAAGAAACGTTCTTGCTAGAAACCCATAGCAGCCACGTAAAACATGCAAACAACAATTAGAGGACGTCTAACTTGTTTTTGCAGGGTATGCTATGTGATGTGATATGGCCAAGAAGAATGTGATGAATGATATGTGATGTATGAGATTGATCATGTTCTTGTAATAGGATTCATGACTTGCATGTCGATGAGTATGACAACCGGCAGGAGCCATAGGAGTTATCTTAAATTTATTGTATGACCTGCGTGTCATTGAACAACGCCATGAATTACTTTACTTTATTGCTAAACGTGTTAGCCATAGAAGTAGAAGTAGTCGTTGGCGTGACAACTTCATGAAGACACGATGATGGAGATCATGATGATGGAGATCATGGTGTCAAGCCGGTGACAAGATGATCATGGAGCCCCGAAGATGGAGATCAATGGAGCTATATGATATTGGCCATATCATGTCACAACTATATAATTGCATGTGATGTTTATTATGATTATGCATCTTGTTTACTTAGGACGACGGTAGTAAATAAGATGATCCCTTACAAAATTTCAAGAAGTGTTCTCCCCTAACTATGCACCGTTGCTACAGTTCGTCGCTTCTAAGCACCACGTGATGATCGGGTGTGATGGATTCTTACGTTCACATACAACGGGTGTAAGACAGTTTTTACACAGCGAAAACACTTAGGGTTAACTTGACGAGCCTAGCATGTACAGACATGGCCTCGGAACACGGAGACCGAAAGGTCGAGCATGAGTCGTATAGTAGATACGATCAACATGAAGATGTTCACCGATGATGACTAGTCCGTCTCACGTGATGATCGGACACGGCCTAGTTGACTCAGATCATGTAATCACTTAGATGACCAGAGGGATGTCTATCTGAGTGGGAGTTCATAAGATGAACTTAATTATCCTGAACATAGTCAAAAGATCTTTGCAAATTATGTCGTAAGCTCGCGCTTTAGTTCCACCGTTTTAGATATGTTCCTAGAGAAAATATAGTTGAAAGTTGATAGTAGCGATTATGCGATCAGTAGAAAGCTTATGTCTTTACTGCACCGCTCAGTGTGCCGAACCCCAAACGTCGTTTGTCGATGTTGCGAACATCAGACATACACATTTTGATAACTACGTGATAGTTCAGTTAAATGGTTTAAGTAGAGGCACCAAAGACGTTTTTGAAACATCGCGGAACATATGAGATGTTTCGAGGGCTGAAATTGGGATTTCAGGCTCGTGCCCACGTCAAGAGGTATGAGACCTCCGACGATTTTCTTAGCCTGCAAACTAAAGGAGAAAACCTCAATCGTTGAGCTTGTGCTTAGATGGTCTGAGCACAACAATCACTTTAATCGAGTGGGAGTTGATCTTCCAGATGAGATAGTGATGTTTCTCCAAAGTCATTGCCACCAAGCTGCAAGAGCTTCGTGATGAACTATAAAATATCATGGATAGATATGATGATCCTTGAGGTATTCGCGATGTTATGACACCGCGAAAGTAGGAATCAAGAAGGAGCATCAATTGTTGATGGTTGGTGAAACCACTAGTTTCAAGAAGGGCAAGGGAACAAAGGGATACTTCATGAAACGACAATTCAGCTGCTGCTCTAGTGAAGAAACCCAAGGTTGAACCCAAACCCGAGACTAAGTGCTTCTGTAATAAAGGGAACAACCACTGGAGCAGAATTACCCTAGATACTTGGTAGATGAGAAGGCTGGAAAGGTCGATAGAAGTATATTGGATATACATTATGTTAATGTGTACTTTACTAGTACTCCTAGTAGCACCAGGGTATTAGATACCGGTTCGGTTGCTAAGTGTTGGTAACTCGAAATAAAAGAGCTACGGAATAAACGGGAGACTAGCTAAAGGTGAGCTGACGATATGTGTTGGAAGTGTTTCCAAGTTTGATGTGATCAAACATCGCACGCTCCCTCTACCATCAAGATTAGTATTAAACCTGAATAATTGTCATTTGGTGTTTGCGTTGAGCATAGACATGATTGGATTATGTCTATCGCAATATGGTTATTCATTTAAGGAGAATAATGGTTACTCTATTTATTTGAATAATACCTTCAATGGTCTTGCACCTAAAGGAATGGTTTATTGAATCTCGATCATAGTGATACACATTTTCATGCCAAAAGATATAAGATAGTAATGATAGTACCACCTACTTGTGGCACTGCCATGTACGTCATATTGGTATAAAACGCATGAAGAAGCTCCATGTTGATGGATCTTTGGACTCACTCGTTTTGAAAAGTTTGAGACATGCGAACCACATCTATTGGTGTATACGCATGAAGAAACTCCATGCAGATGGATCGTTTGGACTCACTTGATTTTGAATCACTTGAGACATGCAAATCATACCACATGGGCAAGATGACTGAAACCCTCGTTTTAGTAAGACGGAACAAGACAACAACTCGTTGGAAGTAACACATTTTGATGTGTGCAGTCCAATGAGTGCTGAGGCATGCAGTGAATATCGTTATGTTCTTACTTCACAGATGATTCGAGTAGATGTTGAGAATATTTCCTTGATGAAACACAAGTCTGAATTATTGAATGGTTCAAGTAATTTCAGAGTGAAGTAGAAGATCATTGTGACAAGAGGATAAAATGTCTATGATATGATCATAGAGATGAATATCTGAGTTACAAGTTTTGGCACGCAATTAAGACATTATGGAAATTGTTTTACAATTAATACCGCCTGGAACACCATAGTGTGATGATGTGTCCGAACATCATAGTTGCACCCTATTGGATATGGTGGGTACCATGATGTCTCTTATCGAATTACCACTATCTTTCATGGGTTAGGCATTAGAGACACCTGCACTCACTTTAATAGGGTACCACGTAATTCCGTTGAGATGACACCGGTTTAGAGAAACCTATGCTGTCATTTCTTAAAGGTTTGGGGCTGCGACGCTTATGTGAAAAAGTTTCAGGTTGATAAGCTCGAACCCAAAGCGGATAAAATGCATCTTCATAGGACACCCAAAACAGTTGGGTATACCTCCTAATTCAGATCCGAAAGCAATATGAATTGTTTCTTGAATCGGGTCCTTTCTCGAGGAAAGGTTTCTCTCGAAAGAGTTGAGTGGGAGGATGGTGGAGACTTGATGAGGTTATTGAACCGTCACTTCAACAAGTGTGTAGCAGGGCACAGGAAGTTGTTCCTGTGGCACCTACACCAATTGAAGTAGAAGCTTATGATAGTGATCATGAAATTTCGGATCAAGTCACTACCGTACCTCGTAGGGTGACAAGGATACATACTACTTCAGAGTGGTACAGTAATACTGTCTTGAAGGTCATGTTGCTAGACAACAATGAACCTACGAGCTATGGAGAAGCGACGGTGGGCCCAAATTCCAACAAATGGTTAGAAGCCATGAAATCCGAGATAGGATCCATGTATCAGAACAAAGCATGGACTTTAGTGGACTTGCCCGATGATCGGCAAGCCATAGAGATAAATGGATCTTTAAGAAGAAGACGGACGTGGACGGTAATGTCACCGTCTATGAAGCTCGACTTGTGGCAAGGAGTTTTTCACAAGTTCAAGGAGTTGACTACGATGAGATTTTGTCATCCGCAGCGATGCTTAAGTCCGTCGGAATCATGTTAGCATAAGCTGCATTTATGAAATCTAGCAGATGGATGTCAAGACGAGTTTCCTTACCAGTTTTCGTAAGGAAAGGTTGTATGTGATACAATCAGAAAAGTTTTGTCGATCCTAAGGATGCTAAAAGGTATGCTAGCACCAGCGATCCTTCTAAGGACTGGAGTAAGCATCTCGGAGTTGGAATGTACACTTTGATGAGATGATCAAGGATTTTGGGTTTGTACAAAGTTTTATGAGAAACTTGTATTTCCAAAGAAGTGAGTGGGAGCACTATAGAATTTCTGATGAGTATATGTTGATCAGAAATGATGTAGAATTTCTAGAAAGCATATAGGGTTATTTGAAAGGTGTTTTTCAATAGAAAACCTGGATTAAGCTACTTGAACATTGAGCATCGAGATCTATAAGGATAGATCAAAATGCTTAATAATACTTTCAAAATGAGCATATACCTTGACATGATCTTGAAGGTGTTCAAGATGGATCAGTCAAAAAAGGAGTTCTTGCCTGAGTTGTAAGGTATGAAGTTAAGACTTCAAGCTCGACCACGGCAGAATAGAGAGAAAGGACGAAGGTCGTCCCCTATGCTTAAGACATAGGCTCTACAGTATGCTATGCTGTGTACCGCACCTGAAGTGTGCCTTGCCATGAGTCAGTCAAGGGGTACACGAGTGATCCAAGAATGGATCATAGTACAGCGGTCAAAGATATCCTTAGTAACTAGTGGACTAAGGAATTTTCTCGGTTATGGAGGTGATAAAGAGTTCGACGTAAAGAGTTACGACGATGCAAGCTTAGCACCTATCCGGATAGCTCTGAGTAGAGATACCGGATACGTATAATGGAGCAACAATTTAGAATAGCTCCAAGTAGAACAGTTATTTGGAGTGGCTCCAAATAGAGCGTGGTAGCTGCATCTAGGAGATGACATAAAGCACACACGGATCTGAAAGGTTCAGACCCGTTGACTAAAACCTCTCTTGCAAGCAAAACATGATCAAACCCCTGAACTCATTGAGTCTTAATCACATGATGATGTGAACTAGTCTAGTGACACTAGTAAACTCTTTGGATGTTGGTCACATGGCGATGTGACCTGTGAGTGTTAATCACATGGCGATGTGAACTAGATTATTGACTCTAGTGCAAGTGGGAGACTGTTGGAAATATGCCCTAGAGGCAATAATAAAAGTGTTATTATTATATTTCTTTGTTCATGATAATAGTCTTTTATTCATGCTATAACTGTATTATCCGGAAATCGTAATACACATGTGAATACATAGACCACAATATGTCCCTAGTGAGCCTCTAGTTGACTAGCTCGTTGTGATCAACAGATAGTCATGGTCTCCTGGCTATGGACATTGGATGTCGTTGATAATGGGATCACATCATTAGGAGAATGATGTGATGGACAAGACCCAATCCTAAGCCTAGCACAAAGATCGTGTAGTTTGTATGCTAAAGCTTTTCTAATGTCAAGTATCTTTTCCTTAGACCATGAGATTGTGCAACTCCCGGATACCATAGGAATGCTTTGGGTGTACCAAACGTCACAACGTAACTGGGTGGCTATAAAGGTGCATTACAGGTATCTCCGAAAGTATCTGTTGGGTTGGCACGAATCGAGACTGGGATTTGTCACTCCGTGTAAACAGAGAGGTATCTCTGGGCCCACTCGGATCATCATAATGTGCACAATGTGACCAAGGGGTTGATCACGGGATGATGTGTTACGGAACGAGTAAAGAGACTTGCCGGTAACGAGATTGAACAAGGTATCGGTATACCGACGATCGAATCTCGGGCAAGTACAATACCGCTAGACAAAGGGAATTGCATACGGGATTGATCAAGTCCTTGACATCGTGGTTCATCCGATGAGATCATCGTGGAACATGTGGGAGCCAACATGGGTATCCAGATCCCGCTGTTGGTTATTGACCGGAGAACGTCTCGGTCATGTCTGCATGTCTCCCGAACCCGTAGGGTCTACACACTTAAGGTTCGATGACGCTAGGGTTATAAAGGAAGTTTGTATGTGGTTATCGAATGTTGTTCGGAGTCCCGGATGAGATCCCGGACGTCACGAGGAGTTCCGGAATGGTCCGGAGGTAAAGATTTATATATGGGAAGTCCTGTTTTGGTCACCGGAAGAGTTTCGGGGTTTATCGGTAACGTACCGGGACCACCGGGAGGGTCCCGGGGGTCCACCAAGTGGGGCCACCAACCCCGGAGGCTTGCATGGGCCAAGAGTGGTGAGGGACCAGCCCCTTAGTGGGCTGGTGCGCCTCCCACAAGGCCCCATGGCGCCTAAGAGGTGGAAAGGGGGCAAACCCTAAGGGGATATGGGCCTTAAGGCCCATATTGGTGCGCCTCCCTCTCCTCTCCCCTGTTGGCCGCCACCCCCTTTGCCATCTAGGGCTGCCGCCCCCCTAGGGGTGGGAACCCTAGAAGGGGGCGCACCCTCCTCCCTCTCCCCTATAAATAGTGAGGCATAGGGCTGCCCATAACACGCGATTCGATCTCTCGTTGGTGCAGCCCTGCGTCTCTTCTTCCTCCTCTTCTAGCCACGCTCCTCCATCACCACCACGCCGTTGTGCTGCTGCTGGATGGAGTCTTCCTCAACCTCTCCCTCTCTCCTTGCTGGATCAAGGCATGGGAGACTTCACCGGGCTGTACGTGTGTTGAATGCGGAGGTGCCGTCCGTTCGGCACTAGGATCTCCGGTGATTTGAATCACGACGAGTACGACTCCTTCAACCCCGTTCTCTTGAACGCTTCCGCTTAGCGATCTACAAGGGTATGTAGATGCACTCTCCTTCCCCTCGTTGCTGGTTTCTCCATAGATAGATCTTGGTGACCCGTAGGAAAATTTTGAATTTCTGCTACGTTCCCCAACATTTATGTCTCATGAACTAGTGCCAGTACTATTATTCTAATTACACTTCTTCAATATCTTTGCCATCAGGGATGCTCAGGTCGATTTTAGTGGAACTGCACAAAAGCATCGTATGATCCGAGGGTGCCAGCCGTCTTTCCTTCGACAGGTTCTACCTGACCAGGAAATTAAATCATGTTTAGGGTTTAGGGTGTAAGTCGTAGTGACCCCATCAGTAGTTTTTCTATCGTACGCGCTCTCACAACTTTTTTCTTTAGTTGTGAAGTAAATATTGGCTGTGATCTGTGAATCATTGAGATGCATCGGCATGCGTGTTAGTTTTTCTTTGTATTTGATGGAATGTTGTAACGGGGCAACCTTGGAATAGGAATGAAAATGGAGTGGAAAAGTTTCCATTTTTTCGGAGAAAAAATGGAAACGGAGAGAAACCAACGTTTCGTTTCGTTGGATCACGCCATCGAGCAAAACCAACGTTTAAATCACGTCTGTCGTGTTCGTGTCTCACCCTCCTCCACAGCTCGACCCCACACAGTCGCTCGGCATGCCACTCACCGCAAACCGACTAGTATACCATAACTTTCCTGCCTACTTGTCGATGGATCGCGCCATGGAGTACTAGCACTACTGGAAGAGATTGACGAGTTGGGGGAGGACAGCTAGCTGTGGCACGGACTCCCAAGAACTTACTACTGGAAGAGATCGCACATGTTGTAGCCGGCTATTGCGACCTTTGAACGCGGAGCAGCCGCGTGCACCCGGAAGCGGCGCGGGCGACGCTCTCTCGGCCGGCGCGCCGCAATCAATGCCGGCGCCAGTGAGAGGTCGCGTCCGCTCTAGCCGGGCATGAATGCGGCACTGACCGTTTTGGTCGGGAAGCACGCGCGGGTGATGAAGAGGGTTCGGGTTGGTCAGGACCGGCCGTGGCAGCGGTTTGGACGTGCGCAAACAAGAGATGATGTATGTTAATATTGCTGCATATATAATTAACAACGTAAATAATGTGCCAGTTGGACAAATATGATTGGAGATGGAGATGGAGATGGAATTTCACGTGAACACGGATATGCGTGTCTATGTCTATGTGTGTGTGCGCGACGACTCTCCCGACCTGGAAGCGGGGGCGTGTTTTTGATCGAGTTTTCTTTCTTGGTACGTTAGAAAATCAGTTTGTCTAATTCACATCTAGATGTTATTTAAGGATATCACATCTAAGCTCCCACAAGTATATAATGTAGCAACAAGAAACAAAAAAAACTAGGAAAAGACCAGAAACAGAGTGGACATCAACTTATATGTGACATAACTATGTCACATCTAGATGTGTCCTAGACAGACCCTTAAAAAATTGTCCGCCAGTTTTCATTTCTTTTTTCTGGGAACGCACGTATTCTATTTAAAACCACTGCTATGGAGAGATTTTTTTACTCCATTATAGCCTCTTGTTTGATAGAGTTTCTCGCGTCTCGCTCTCTCACCCTCTCCATATTAAAACAAGATGACAGTGTCCACTCTATCTCTCTCCTCACCGGTGGTCACAGATCCGGCCGAATCCCGTCCACTGCGGGAGGTGAGGAGGTGCAGTGTTGACGTTGTCGCCGTCGGCAACGGAGGAAGCCGATGCGCATCGTTCTCTCGGAGCTGGCGCTGGCGCGGACGAAGATCCTCCGCGCCCTTGTTCGCTGCCGTTGTGTGGGAAGATCCCGCCCGCCCGCCTAAATGACATCTCGCCCACCTGAGGTATAACTTCTTGTACTGGTCCAGCTCCCCAGGTCGCTGCGTGTGGGTTTTCTTCTATGCGACTACTCCCCATCTCCCCATGCATATTAGCTAGGGTTCGTCGGCTAGTCCAACATCACCTACTAGTACTATTATAGAGGAAATGCCACTCAAAAGGTTGTCCTAATTTATGCCTCGGTGGAGGTATACATGTTGTTTGGACAAAAAGTACATGGTGGTTGTGCGGTCATTGTCCATATGGTGGTAGTACTATCACTGGTTAAATGAAGAAATGCTTTTTTTCTCGGTTATCCTGGTTTAGTTCCCATCAAGATAATTATGATGCTTCTGTTTATTGGTGTACTTTTCATTAATTCTTATTGACAATTGAGATATCGTTGCTAACCCTTTTTTATATTTTTGGAAACAGTGATGCGTGTCTCCATACCCGGGCATGTCTTCCTCAATTTTAGTGGAACTGCACAAAATTGGATGGCCATTGTTGTTCCGCCTCACTATCCTCTGCCACGTGGTTCTTCCTTCCTCGAGCTTGATTACTAAGAAGAAACAGACCACAGTGAGGATTTGTCGAACTTCTTAGGTGCCTCACCCAAACTTGATGCCAAATGGATGATGCATCACCACGATGACCTATCGATGCTCATGGTTGCGCCTCATGGTTGCGTCGGCTGGTGAAGTTGATCGATTTTTGACGAAAAATAAGCTGTCTTCCATCAGTGCCCTTTGCTTGTTACGCACAAAGATGATATCCTTCGTCTGTTCACCTTGGTTCCGTTGGAGACATAGTCGTCTTTCATGTTGGTGCAATTTTCGCTAGGGTTTTACGACAGGTGGGCCCAAAATGTGGCTGGCTCACCTGTCATACAGCCAAAAGCAGGTGCAGTGAAGGCACCGGATCTCAGTCCGTACTATAGTAGTATATACTAAGCGAGATCCTCAGCGCTTGTTCGCTAGGGTTTGCACTCTCCACACGCTCGCCGCACTATATATATGTTACTCCCTCTGTTCCGAATTACTTGTCTTAGATTTGTCTAGATACATTTGCTAGGGTTTGCTATATTCACAGTCTCTCACCCTCTCTTCACCAGATCTAAACAAGACTGCGTTGGCCTCTTGTCTCTCTCTCCCCCCTCACAGCCGGTGAAGGAGGCGTCCGTATCCCGTCGCACCGGGAAGGGGAGGAGGTGCAGCGTTCACTCTATCGCCTTCGGTGAGGGAGGCAATCCACTGTCGGCTGCGTTGTTCTCTTTGACCCAGCGCCTATGCGGGAGGGCCACCGACCCCTTCTTCCTTGCTGCCGTACTTAGTGTGGGAAGATCCGTCCTCCCGCCGCACGCCTTGCCACATCCCGACGACCCTAAGGTATAAGTTTCTTTGAAACCGTCGTTGCTCTAGCTGCATGTGGATCTTTTTTGATCTGTAGTCGAATCTAGGTATTGGTTCAAAGAGGAATGAAGGGTGCGGTGGGCTGGAGCAAGAATCTAGGACGTGGTTCAATGAGGAAAGGAGGGGCGGAAAGTAGTATAGACATCATTTGTGGGCCCAGGGCAAACATGAATGCTAATTCTCCCAAGTTTTGAACGAAGCGGCTAAACACCCACTATCATTTGTGGGCTGCCCGAAGCAAGTGTTTGCGGGATAGAAAATACTGTCTACCCCTAACACTTGACATCCTTATCAACAGGATTTACACCGCTATCGATAGGGGTAGACTAGTAACTTCAATCAGACGTGACACGACCACCTCTGAGCACATTCAGACACGGTGGGTGCCAAACGTGGGCGGCAAAACACATTTGATTGAAGCTCGTCCGAAAGACATGTGTCTCTCCCTCCATTTCCCCATTCATACATGGTGGGCGGCAAAACAAACTCTCCCCGTCCGAAATTGATGTAGGCAAATATTTTAAATAGGGGCGGATGTGTAACTTCCCTCAGACGTGACACAACCGACCTACCTGTCACCCCGTTCATACACCATGGGCGCCAACCGTGGGCGGCAAAACACCCTCTCCTCGCCCGAAATCACTACTGGCAAATATTTGGGAGATGTGAGATTACCGTCCTATCCCCAACCAACGTCATGTATTTTAAATGTGAGATTACTTTTCCACATTTCAAACAAGCGCGTCCCAAAGATTGAGATCGCCCCCCTCCCCCTCCATTTCCCCATTCATAAACCGTCGGCGCCATGAAAACCTCCCCACTGCGGCCTGCCTCCTCCGTCCGCCACCCCATCCCCCCCTTGCTGGATCCGCTACCTCTACCCCATCATCCACTTCAAGAGATGGACGTTCCTCATCCACGGCACCGGACCAGTTCATCGCGTCCTCTCGCTTCATTGGCACCGTCATCCACCTTGTTGTTATTGCTCCAACGACCGCCTTGTCCACGCCAACAGGATTTATCCTCCGACCCGGTCGTCTATCGTCTAAAGTCTTCTTCCCCGCCACTGACAACCATCGCACCGCAGCACCCTCAACGTATCATCAGGGGCCTGCACGGCGTTGCAAGAGAGGAGGTACTCTTCCACATGTGCTTAAGTTATTGATCTCACCCAGAAAATAGATCGTAAATTGTTTACTGTACTTTTCTTGTCCATACAAAATCGTAGTGGCTAGTTGAAAGCAAACATTGCTTGCGAAGTAGTTTGTCTGGTTTGCACCTTTAGGTCCGCCATGGCACGGTCACTATACTCGTAAAGTTTATGGTTTCCCCCTCTATATTCACTACCATCATCGTAGGTGCTTTGTGTTATGCTAGCACTGCTCCTCAAGACCTCAACCCATCAAGCGAAACAACATGCCACTCATAATTACAAAGCTTAGGTGTTGAAATATGAATCTGATATGATGCTCATATCACTAAAACAGAGCACTTTTAATTGGTCATCTAATGTTCCTCTATTCGCTTTGAAAAGCATGTGCGCCACCCACTGGTCCAGCTAGTTCCACTTTCCTGATTTTACTCTTAATGCTTAGGGTTTTCCCCTTTTATCTACTCTACTATGATCTGCGTAGGTGCTTTCTGTCGTACTAGCATTACTCCACCCTTCAAGCTAAACAACACAACACTCAAAATTCCAAAGCTTAGTTGGTCTATTATGATTGGGATATGATACTAATATTAGTTAACAGAGACATTTAATTGGTTAGCTAAAGGTCTCACTTGAGTCTCCAAATGCATGTCCCGACATGTAGAGAGACAACAGAATTGCATTTATTTGTCACTTGTTGACTATACTTTCTTGTCCATACTAAATCTTACTTGTTATTTTAAAGCAAACACCGGTTGCTAACTACCCTTTGCGTGGTTTGTAGCTTCAGATCTGCCATCCCACTGCCACGGTCAACACTATACTCATCATGCTTACGGTTTCCCCATTTGATGATGACCATGATCAGCCTACGTGGTTCGTGTCATTATAGTACTGCTCCATGATGTCTACCAAGGAACTTTATTCTTGTAGACAGATTTTGGGCCTCCAAGCACAGAGTTTTGTAGGACAATAGCAATTTTCCCTTAAGTGGGTGACCTAAGGTTTATCAATCCGCGAGAGGTGTAGGATGAAGATGGTCGCTATCAAATGACCCTGCAAACAAATACAAGAAATCTCTTGTGTCCCAACACACCTAATACAATGGAAAATTGTATAGGTGCACTAGTTCGGCGAAGAGATGGTGATAAAAGTGTAATATGGATGGTAGGATGGTAGAAATATACTTTTATAATCTGAATAAATAAAAAAAATAAGGTAGCAAATAGTAAACGGGCACAAAAACGGTATTGCAATGCTCAAAAACAAGGCCTAGGGTCCGTACTTTCGCTAGTGCAATCTCTCAACAATGCTAACATAGTTGGATCATGTGATTATCCCTGAAAGTGTAACGAAGAATCACTCCCGAGTTCCTATTTACGGAGAACAAATGATAGGAATTGTTTGTAGGGTAAGAAGCCACCTCAAAGCTATTATTTTTGATCGATCTACTCGAGAGTCCATACTAAAATAACACAAAGATATTGTTTTCGTTCGATCTATCCTAGAGTTTGTACTAGAATAACACCAAAGCATATTCATATTCATAATACTCAGTCCACACAAAGAACTACAAGAGTGCCCCAAGATTTCTACCGGAGAAACAAGGACAAGAACGTGCATCAACCCCTATGCCTAGATTACCCAATATCACCGCAGTAATCCGCAAGTTGAGTGCCAAAACATATATCAAGTGAATTAATACGATACCCCATTGTCACCATGAGTATTCAATTTCAAGACATATATCAAGTGTTCTCAAATCCATACAAGTATTCAATCCAATGACAACGAGATCTCACAGGGAAAAACTCAATTCATCACAACAAGATAGAGAGGGGAAAACACCATATGATCCGACTATATTAACAAAGCTACTAGTACAAACCCTCAGCCCCGAGGGTGGACTACTCCCTCCTCATCGTGGTGGCCACCAGGATGATGAAGCTGGCCACCAGAGATGATTCCCCCCTCCGGCCGGGTGCCATAACGGGTCTAGATTGGTTTTTGGTGGCTACGCAGCCCTGTGGCGGCGGAACTTCTGATCTAAGTTAACCCCGAAGGGTTTTGGAATATTTGGGAATTTATAGTGCAAAGAAGGGGTGTGGGAGGCCAATGAGGTGGGCACAACCCACCTAGGCATGCCGGGGGGCCCTGGCGCGCCCTGGTGGGTTGTCCCCCCCTTGGGGCACCCCAAGGTGCTGCTTTGGCCCACCGGGAGTCTTCTGGCCCATAAAAATCCATAAAAAGTTTCGCGGTGTTTGGACTCCATTTGATATTGATTTTCTGCGATGTAAAAAACAAGCAAAAAACAACAACTGGCATTGGGTCAATAGGTTAGTCCCAAAAAATGATATAAAGTTGCTGTAAAGTGATTGTAAAACATCGAAGAATTATAATTGTCGGTGGGAAATGACACCTATGGGGTCACTAGGATCCCTTCTACGGTTGGCGGGTGCGGGGTTGTGCAAAGAGCGGGTCTTGCGGTCAGCACACAAATCGTTTACCCAGGTTCGGTCCAAGAAGATGCGTAGAACGCTAGTCCTGCTTTGATGTATATTTTGGTGTTCTTGTGTTCTTGAACTAGATGTAGTGGCTCTCTAGTCCAAAAGATCCGAATCCCCCTCCAGTATGCATCGGGCCTCCTTTTATAGACAAAAGGGGTCACCACAGTGGCACACAGGAGGTGGAAAGGTGTACAGGGGCTGAGTCTATCCCCCAGCATCATCGGAAAAACGCATTTATGCGCTCCCACCGTGCCCCTCTTGCCTTATTGGGGACGACAAAGAAGCTCGTCCCAGCTGTCGTTGCCTTGCCTAGCTCCGACGCGCGTCCAAGCTGACGAGGCGTTGTAGCGCCACGTTGGCTGGCTGCTGGGCTGGCACGGTGGTGGAGCCTTCATGAAGATCTTCATGCCACCACGCAGGTGCTCGCTAAGTTGGTGTAGAGGCCGCGCGCTGCCACACAGATGCCTGCCCAGCTGGTCGAGCTGGCAGCTGTATGGGAGCGGCGGTGGAGTCTTGACAGACGCGGGCCTGGCTGCGGCCCCGCAGGTGTCCTCGGCAAGGGTCTTGCCGAGGGCTCGGCAAGGGTCTCGCTGCGGCACCGCGGTCTTCCCCGGCAAGGATCTTGCCGGGGGTCTTGTGGATTTCCTTGTCAAGGATCTCGCCAAGGATCGTCATCTTCTGGTTCTCATCTGATCTTGTGTATCTATGATCTTTACAAAGATTTGCATGCCACCACGGAGGTGCCTCCCAAGCCTTGGTTCCAATATGGTTGATGGTGTTGGGACCCCTTGGGCTCAAGGGTGGCTCGCTCTGCTGGCGTCAGGCAAGTTGCCCCGGCAAGGATCTTGCCGAGGCTGCGGAAGCCACCCCGGCAAGGGTCTTGCCGGGGGAGTCCACCTCGCCTTCTTTCTCTCTTTGCGTCTCTGGTCTTGGCGTTGCTTTGGTCGTCTTGTGCTCTGGCTTCCCTCCTTTGCCCTGCTTAGTGTGGCCGTGGACGCGACTCTGACGGCCCATGCACAAGTAAAGGGGTGCAAAAGGAGAGCCCCTACTTTTGTTCACCGACAATAATATATTGGCATGAATACTTCCTAAATTATAGATACATTGGAGATGTATCACTCCACCCATCGAGCTGATATTAGTAAAACTGAGAGATGTTTAAATTGTCAGCTAAATGTTCCTACTTTAGTTTCGAAATGCATGTGAGCCACATATGGAGAGTCCGGAAGGAATAGTATTTCTCTATGCGCTTTGGTTCATCATGGGTGGGCAACCGACATTGTATAGAAAGACTTGTAATATCTTCAATCTGCTTGCTCTTCTGCTCTTCTTTAAGATGATCCTCTTCTCTTCTTTAATAAGTATGTTCCTTGTTGGGAAGAGTAGCAGACACTTTTGCGGTCGACTGGTCAGGTCGAGTTGTTCTCCCTTAGTATATTTTGAATCTGTCAGGTCAGGTTGACTTGTTCTTCTTTACTATATGTTGAAGTTGTCATCTGCGAAGTATCATCACTTCTGGATCTCTCATATTTTGAGTAGTAGGCCACAATATATTAATGCACACACCAAATTACAGCATGCATGGCATCTTTCAGAAGAATTGCAGAGATAGCACAAAGGGGTTTATAGGGAGGAAGTATTGGATTAGAATCACTTCTGCATTACAAAGATAATCTCACTTGTTTTTATGTTTTCATGCATGTCAGGTATTGAATATTAACAAAATGAATATGAGAATGGGCACACGAGAGGAATATTGCGGAACAATCCACTAGCTAACAAACTTGCCATGGTGGAGGATGGCCTATCTTATTCACCCATCAAGGTGCTTGCTCTAACTTGGCAAGGTTGTATTGGTCGAACATATTTTGCATCTGACCTCTTGCATTACTTCCACTTTTTTACTCCATCTACTTAATTTAAGCATCATATATGAGTATATGCCATACCTATCCATTTTCTGGACCTATTCCATGTGTCATCATATAGTGTTTTTCCAGTCAAATGTTGTTCTTTTATAATAGATGTCCAAAAGGAAGAGGGTGAGTACAGATCCTCAAGTAGTACAAACTAGGTATCTGGAAAAGGTAGTGATACCTGTTAAATCAGATAGATCAGCAGCCACAGAAAACACAGGCCCAACTGTACCACACTTTACCCCTACTCCACTGGCCAAACCCCTGTTAGAACAGCTGAGAGCCCAGCGTCAGGTACTGTCTATGATATCAATTCAAAATTTGAATTCCTAAATTTCTGCATGTGCCTTACCTTCTATCTTGTATGAAAACTAATTTCAGATGAATCTCCTTGCTCAAAGGATCATAGGATCTCAGAACAATACTGGGCTCTGCATTGCTCTTGTCAGTACCACTTGCCCTTTGTCAGCATACTTACACTCATTGCTGTTCGATTATGTAGCATCAATGTAAATGTTCACTTCTTTATCCTCCATTTGCTTGAAATTATAAGATCTATATTTACTCTGAGATAAATGTAGAATTAACTCAATGGTTATGAAGTTTTGGATTGCTCATGTAAGTACATGTTGTCATGTACTCCCTCCGTATCGAATTAATTGTTGATCAATTGGATGTATTTAGAACTTAATAGTGCTAGATACATCCATTTGAGTGACTAGTAATAATGGATGGTGGTGATATTAATGTACTTGCATCGCGAGATAGTTGATTGTCTGGCATTACACTGCATCTTATCTGCCCTGCCCTCCACTTTCTCCAAATTATCATATCTACATTTACTCTTACCAAAATGCTGAATAAAGCCAATGCCACTACACACGTTGATGTCTGCATTCCTATTGTTAGTACCTTTTCCTTGTTACGTTGTACTTAATTAATTGCTATTTGATTATGTATCATCAGTCCGCACTTGAGCTTCATTATTCTCTGTTTCTTCCAATATTATTTGATCTATATTTCCCCTTTGAAAAATGTAGAATAATGGCAACGCTTATAAAGAATTTTCTTTGGGGAATTTATTGAATTATCGTTCTATCAACATGGAGAAGGGCTTTGTCCAGCCCGTGTTAACATGTAATGTAAGTTCATTCATATCAAGCCTTCAAACTTCGTTCTAGAATAGATTTGGATAGGCATCATTTCCTCCATAGCTGTTTACATCTGATTGGATGTTTGCAACAACTACCAGTTTTAAATTGTAGTTGTAAAAACATGTTCCTTATGCCGAACAAATCTATTTATTTGCTTATATAATTGTGAAACCTGTTACGTGTCTCCTTGTTTCTCTTTTAGAGTCGCATCTCTTATGCCAGGCAGAACTTTAGGGAAGACAGTGAGCCAAACCATCTTGAGGACAGCGAGATGACCCCAAGGTCATGTCTTGATGAAGACAGTGAGTTGAAGCTACTCACCAGCAGGTGTGAGACAACCTCTGTGCAGTCGCTGCCTTAATCAGTTTGACTTCTTCAATCTCAACTTAAACTGGAAAGGCTTGCTTCAGCTCAGCTCTGACTTGAAGTCAAAGATTCAATGAAGATGACAGAGGACTGCCTTGCGCACTATGGTGCCATACAGCTAGGGATGGAGCATCTATCATTGACACAACTGGGTCTCATCAGCTTGTTCGGCTGCTTGCGGGGCCTGTCCTGGCCAGGCCTAGTGCTTTATGAAGTGCTCTTAATTTTGTATATTCTTTTGTCAGCACGTTTATATGCACTGGGGCAACCTTTGCTGCCCAGTGTATGTAATCCGCGGTCACGTTGCGCTTTATTATCACCTGTAGCGAACTTTGATTCCCAGTGGATGTAATATGTTGTAATTTATTTATTGTATAGTCTACGTTTATTCTTTGGTCAGTATGTTGTAATTTAGGCCGGAAGGTTTAGTGGATCTTAGTTTTGTCAGTCTTCAGGCCAGCCCGTTACTCATATGGGCCAAAACGTGGGCCTATAATCATCTTGGGCCATTTGCAGGTCTAAACCTATAGTAGTTTCCCACCTTTAACAGGCTGAGTAAAGTTCTGGCCAGCTGGGCCAGAGAATACCATGGGCTTTTAACAGGCTAAAACCTAGATTGGGCTAGCGCTGAGCCGAAAAAATCACGGGCCAATACAGGAAGAAACTGCCTAAGGCCCATGTTGGGCCCAAATAGGACGAGTATTTAACATGACAAAATATATCTCGGGCCTATTTGGCCCAATAAAATTACGGGCTTTAAGCAGGTCGGTATCCACGCGGGCCATAGGCCCAAAAGTGTCACGAGCCATTATCAGATGGGTTGTAAGCAGGCCGGATTCAACGCGGGCTGTAATTAGGCCCAACTGTTACACGGGCCATTAACAGGCTGATAGGCCAGTTGGGCTGAAATTTATCCATGAAGACTACATGCCATTAAGAGGCCTAAAGTTACTTTGGACAAGAAATAGCCCAGTTTCTACATGGTCCGTCAAATGGCCTAAAGTTAAACCGGGCCGACAACGTCCTAGATGCACTACGGGCCGCTAACAGGCCGAAACTATTATCGAGCCGAACTGGTAAATGGGCATTTAACAGGTTGAAATACAAACATGTCATAGAATGGGCCCAAAAGAACAGTGGCCTGTTAACGGGCCTAGTCCAATATGGGCCGTAATTTCGCCCAAAACACGGCAGGCTGTGAATGGGCCTGATCCGGTATGGGCCTCAATTTGACCCAAAACATGGCACACTGTTAACGGGCCAGCCCACAAGTGTCTAAAAACACATGGTAGGCCTTTAGCTGGGCTGACCTTTTTACCTAAAATGGGCCACTGTTGGGCTGTGCCACGTGTCGACATATCATAGGCGTCTTCCGTCCATTGTAGGAATGACATCTGTCCCAATGATTAGCTGACACGTGCATTATCCAGCGAATGAGAATTTTACACATGGAAAATCCCCATTAGTCGGGGCTGTTAATGGGTTATCGGATCCAAACCGGAACCCGATAGCTTAACGGCGACCCGTTACTATGGATGCCACGTGTCAGTCACCCATGACGAAAGCACTTCCATGACGCGTGATTTATCATCATGGAAGTGGACACTTGTGTAATGATAATTTTGGAAATGTCATGGAACACTTCTACGACAGCACAGGTATGACTATCTTGATTCTGTCATAAAATCGTCATGGATGTACATGCATGACAAAAAACGTGACCTACTGTGACAAACACGTATCATCATGGAAGTGTTTTTTTCTAGTGTTGGTGTCCGGATATGTAATTTCCTTCTTCCACAAACCGACTCTGTACAACCCTAGGCCCCTCCGGTCTGTATATAAACCGGAGGGGTTAGACCATAGAGACAATCAAAATTCACATAGGCTAGACATCTAGGGTTTGGCCATTACGATCTCGAGGTAGATCAACTTGTGTAACTCCTATTCTCATTGAATACAATCAAGCAGGACGTAGGGTTTTACCTCCATTAAGAAGGCCCGAACCTGGGTAAACATTATGTCCCACTTGTCCCTTGTTACCTTCGATCCTCAGAGGCACAGTTCGGGACCCCCTACCTGAGATCGGCCGGTTTTGACACCAACACCTGATGGTTCTGTGTCCTCCAGCTCGGCGGTTTCACCATGGGCGCTCTCTCGACTGTTATGCCAACGGCGGCCCCCACAATTGCCAAACATCATCTCCGCATCGGCCTCAAACACTCCGAAAAGATGGATCCAGCAGATATCCTGTCCTTGAATGAGCTACTAGATCGCATCGCCGCCCTGGGGCTTGCAATAAACTATGATCGGATCTGGCTTAAACCCAATCAGAGGGAAATCAAGTCCCCACAAATCACCCATCTTGTAGCAGTCATTGAGGAGCGAGCTGAGAACGCTTCTTCCCCCAAGTTAAAAACCCGCTATGTTCAGATTTCCGAGCCCTTCGAGCCGGACACCCATCCTCGGGAGGAGACTCCATCTCATCCGAACTCAGGATCATGCATTGAGCCTGGACGTCACCTAGACCTTCCTGGTCTTGCACTGGTGACCTCGGAGATTCTTCAAGCTTCGGATTCAATCTCAGGTCAGGATTCGGGTTTTAGCCCGCCCACCCGCCACAATCAATATTCCCCAAGTAATTCGGGACCTCCAAACATATGTGACCTAATGTATGTACGGCAGCAACCTCAGGAAATGGTCCATCACTTTTGGACCAGATTCCTCATTATTAAAAACAAGATTAAAGTTTGCTGCGACGACGGCGTGGTTTCGGTTTTTTTTCGTAACTGTATGAACGAGGGAATTTTTAACGCCCTCAACCACCGCCGCATACAACACTTTACAGAATTAGCACACATAGTACAGAAGTACTGCGCGATGGAAAACGAATGGAAGGCCCAGATAGCCCGGTGGGAACCTCCTGCCTTTAAACAGCCCACCATACGGGCAAAATGGATGCACCCTTACAAGGCATCGGATTACAAGCCCATTGTCAAGAAAAACAAACCCTTCATAGGACACAGAACCATCCTTGATGAACTACTCGACAAGCCTTGTCAGATACATGCGACGCCGAGCACCGAATCAATGCACAGCCTTCGGGCATGTTGGGTACTCCGACAAGTGGCTAAAAGCGGTGAGGCTATCCTGACCAACACTACTCTGGAGAATCATTCCTTGGAGGATGACGATCTCAACGTCTTTACGGTATTCAAGACCTTCTCCTCAAATAATCGGTGCAAAAAGGGTGCTCCGCGACCTCGCCGAAGTCAACCAAGTAACGGCAATGAACCCTTGGAACGACAGGGCCATACCTTTCACCGCCAACGACGAACCAAGGCCCGATAAGTCCGAGCACCATCCGCCTTGGTCTTAAACCAAATTGTGGATGGCTTTTGACTGACCAAAGTGCTCATGGATGGCGGTAGCGTACTTAACCTAATCTATGAGGACATGCTCAACAAAATGCAAATGGACAAGAACCACATCGAGCAAAGCAGTGCCACCTTTCGAGGAATCATTCCCTGTCGAGAAGCACAATGCTCGGGGAAAATTAAACTTGACGTAGTATTCGGCACGCCTAAGAATTACATGTCCGAAGAGTTGCTCTTCTAGGTGGCCCCTTCAATAGCGGATATCACGCCCTCTTCGGGCGGGACGCCTTCGCACGCTTCCAAGCCATACCCCATTACAGGTACATGAAGCTTAAAATGTCAGGGCCCAACAAAGTGATCACTATCACTAGTGATCCGGATATAGCACTCTGTGCCAGAAATAAAACCGCATCCTTGGCTCTCGAGGCACTATCCGAGGCCCTCACAGCTGAAGAACTAACCACTCTGCGTTCCAAAGTGGACAAAGACGATGTGATCCTCGACAAGAGGCCCAAATCCACCTCTTTCAAACCACCAAATGAAATAGTCAAATTCCAAGTGCACCCGACGGATCCTAACAAATCAACATCCATTGGGGCACAACTGGATCCGACGGTCGATGCCGCCTATGAACGTTCCTGTGCGGAAATTGTGACATCTTTGCCTGTCACCCTTTGGACATGCCCAGGATCCCATGCAGACTAGCTGAACATAGCCTCAATATAATAAAGGGGTTCAAACTAGTCAAGCAAACGCTGCGGCGATTTTCCGAACCCGAACGACAAGCTATGGGGGAGGAGCTAGCCAAACTACTCGAGGCCGGGTTCATTAGAGAAATCAAGCACCCAGACTGGCTAGCCTACCTGGTCATGGTGCCGAAGAAGGACAAATCCTCGTGCCTTTGTGTTTATTTCAAAGACCTCAATAAGGCTTGACCTAAGGACCCCTTCCCACTACCCCGCACTGACCAAATTATTGACGCAACCACGGGACACGGCTCATTGTGTTTCCTCGACGCCTACTCCAGATACCATCAGATTGAGATGAAGGAGTCCGACCAGGCCGCAATGACATTTATTACCCTGTATGGGCCTTTTTGCTTCAACACTATGCCCTTTGGGCTCAAAAACGCTGGTGCCACTTACCAACACATGATCCAAACATGTTTGGAAAAACAAATCGGCAAGACAGTTGAGGAATATGTGGATGACGTGGTCATCAAGACTAAACACGTCGAATCATTTGTGGACGATCTACGCCTCACATTTGACAACTTCCAAACATATGACATACGACTCAATCCGGAAAAATGTGTTTTCTATGTTCCAGCCGGGAAACTGACCGGGTTCATTGTTTTCAATAGAGGAATCGAAGCGAACCCAGCCAAAATCCGAGCCCTGTCACAATTGGCAACGCCAACAGACTTAAAGCATGTCTAAAAACTAGCTAGGTGCATGGCAGCCTTAAGCCGCTTCATCTCCAGATTGGGAGAAAAGGCATTACCGCTCTATCGACTACTCTGACGCACCGATCACTTAGAATGGACGGATGCAGCTATAGCCGGATTGGAAGAAATAAAAACATTGTTAGAGGTAACCCAATCCTAGCCGCCCTAGGTGTTGGTGAGCCTATGTTGCTCTACATATCCGCAGCTCACCATGATCACTTCGAATGAGTGAGAGAGGAAGAGGGACACAAATTCCCCATCCAGAAACCAGTATACTACGTATCGGCGGTCCTTACACCATGCAAATCCCAATACCCTCACTATCAGAAGTTAGCTTATGTGTTCTTTATGGCATCCTGAAAGCTACGACACTATTTTGAAGAGTCTTCGATCATGGTGGCATCCGAAGTACCACTCAATGACATCATAAATAATCGGGATGCCACCGGTCACATAGCCAAATGGGCCATTGAGCTCCTACCATTTGAAATCACATACAAGTCGCGCGGAGCTATTAAGTCTCAGGTGATGGCCGATGATGTCACTTGAAACTACGTCGGTATTTCCCCAAATAGGAAGGGATGATGCAGCATAGCGGTGGTTGGTATTTCCCTCAGATGTGAAACCAAGTTTATCGAACCAGTAGGAGAACCAAGCAACACAATGTAAACAGCACCTGCACACAAATAACAACTTCTCGCAACCCGACATGTTAAAGGGGTTGTCAATCCATTACGGGGTACATCGCCTCAAGATAGGCAAACAGATGTGAGGTAAATTTGTAGTAGATTGATAGATCGAACGCCAAATAAAATAAATAAGGATAAATTGCAACAAGGTATTTTTGGGTTTTTTGTTTAACATATCTGAAAATAAAACCAAAGGAAAAGTAGATCGCAAAGGAAAATATATGAGAAAGAGACCCGGGGGCCGTAGATTTCACTAGTGGCTTCTCTCGAGAAAAATAGCAAACGCTGGGTGAACAAATTACTGTTGGGCAATTGATAGAACTTCAAATACTCATGACGATAACTAGGCAATGATCATTACATAGGCATCACGTCCAAGATTAGTAGACCGACTCCTACCTGCATCTACTACTATTACTCCACACATCGACCGCTATCCTGCATGCATCTAGTGTATTAAGTTCATGGGGAAACGGAGTAATGCAATAAGAATGATGACATGATATAGACAAGATCTATCTATGTAGAGATAGACCCCATCGTTTTATCCTTAGTAGCACCGATACATACATGTCGGTTCCCTTTCTGTCACTAGGATTAAGCACCATAAGATCGAACCCACTACAAAGTACATCTTCCCATTCCAAGATAAATAGATCAAGTTGGCCAAACAAAACCCAAATATCAAAGAAGAAATACGAGGCTATAAGCAATCATGCATAGAAGATATCAAAGAAACTGAAATACTTTCATGGATATAAAAAGATAGATCTGATAATAAACTCAAAGTTCATTGATCCCAACAAACACACCACAAAAGAGTTACATCATATGGACCTCCAAGAAACCATTGTATTTAGAATCAAGAGAGAGGGAGAGAGAAAGGAAGCCATCTAGCTACTAACTACAGACTCGAAGGTTTACAAAGAACTACTCACGCATCATCGGAGAGGCACCAATGGAGGTGGTGAACGCCATCGGAGATGGTGTCTAGATTGGATCTGGTGGTTCTGGAATCTGCCGTGACTGCATCATTATGTCCTTGACTCCCATAGGGTTTATGGAATATTGGGGTATTTATAGAGAAGAGAGGCGGTCTGGGGGTCACCTGAGGTGGGCACAACACCAGGGCATGCCTGGGCCTCCTGTCGCGCCCTAGTGGGTTGTGCTCTCATCGGAGCACCCCCAGATGCAGCCAGGGCCCATTATGTTCCTTTTGGTCCATAAAAATCTCCGTAAAGTTTCGTGGCATTTGGACTATGTTTGATATTGATTTTCTGTGATGTAAAAACAAGGAAAAAACAGCAACTAGCACTTGGCACTATGTCAATAGGTTAGTACCAAAAATTGATATAAAATTACTATAAAATGATTATAAAACATCCAAGATTGATAATATAACAGCATGGAACAATAAAAACAGAATTTTTGATGTGGAATGTTGCCTAACATGTCATATCGTATTCTTTTCTTTATAGCATGGACATTTGGACTTTTATATTGTTCAAAGCAATAGTCTAGTTTTGACGTGATAATTTAAATACTCAAGCATATCAACAAGCAACCATGTATTTCAAAATATCAATGCTAAAATAAGCTATCCCTAGCCCATCATGCACAATCATTGATCCATTCATGAAACACAGTCGCATATTACCTACACCCAATACTCAAGTACGATCATATTGCCTCCTAGTTGGTTCTTTTATAAGAGAAGATGGAGACTCAAACTCAAAAATAAAAATTGCATAAAGTAAGAGAAAGGCCCTTCGTAGAGGGAAGTAGGGATTTGTAGAGGTGCTAGAGCTCAAAGCGAAAAACTTAGAGATAAAAACATTTTGGGAGGTGCATCCGTACCACCAACGAAAATGACTTAGAGTTTCCAATACTTTCCATGCTTAGATATATCATAGGCTATTACCAAACAAAAAATAAAGTTTATTCATTTTCCACCATACTTTCACTTTCCATGGCTAGCCGTATCCACAGTTGCCCTCCATACCAACACTTTCCAAGGAATTTATTATTTGACAACATAAAGTAAATTCATTTTTTTCTTTTTGGGACTGGGCATCCCTAATACCTTTGCCTTACTCTGGTGCAATGACAACTGAGTAAACACTCATTGTGAGAATAACAAATCTAGCATGGAAAATATTAGCCACCCCTCACCGTTCCACGAGCGAAACGAACACACAAACGAGAATTTTATTTTGAAAATTAGAGATGGCACATGCAAATTTGCTTAGAACGACAGAAGAATACCACATATAGGTAGATATAGTGGACTCATGTGGCAAAACTGGTTTAAAGGTTTTTTTATGCACAAGTAGTGATCATACTTAGTGCAAAATGAAGGCTAGCAAAAGATTGAGAAGCGACCAACCAAGAAACGAATAATCACATAAGCGAGCATTAAGCATAACTAACGCCGAATAATGCACCACAAGTAAGATATAATTACATTGCATGACTATTGACTTTCGTGCTTGCATAGGGAATCACAAACCTTAACACCAATATTCTTACTAAAATATAATTACTCATCAAGATGACTCACATATCACATCATCATATCTCAAAACTATTACTAAGAATCATGTTTATTTTGTCCAATGATCTTCATAAAAGTGATATCCTTCTTGGATATCTATCACTTTGGGAATAATTTTCATGTGTTGCTTTTCATATGCTCAAACAAATATAAGTGAAGATAATGAGCATAATTTTTATTTCTCTCAAATTAATTTAAGTGAAGCAAGAGAGAATTTCTTGAAAATTTACTAACTCTCAAATAAATCTAAGTGAAGCAAGAGAGCATTTCTTCAAAAATACTAACCATACCATGCTCAAAAAGATATAAGTGAAGCACTAGAGCAAGTCCATAGCTCATAAAAAAAATTAAGTGAAGCATAGAGAGCAATTCTAATAAGTCATGACATAATTTTGGGTCTCCAAAATAGGTGTGTCTAGCAAGGGATAAAGACTTAAAACACAAAATAAAACAAGCAAAGACTCATATCATACAAGATTCTCCAAGCAAAACACATAATGTGACGAATAAAAATATAGCTTCGAGTAAAATACCGATGGTCGTTAGAAGAAAGAGGGGATGCCACTCAGGGGCATCCCCAAGCTTAGTTGGTTGCTCATTTTTGGATAAAAGCTTGGGATGTCAGGGCATCCCCAAGCTTAGGCTCTTCTACTCCTTAGTCCTTCATCCATCGTAAGATAACCCAAAACTTGAATACTTCAATCACACAAAACTCAACAAAACCTTCGTGAGATCCGTTAGTATAAGAAAATAATAAATCACTACTATAAGTGTTGTATCAAACCAATTCAGATTTTGTTCTTGCATTATATCTATTGTATTCCAACCTTTATATGGCAAAAACTCATCAAAGAAAACCATAGAGCCATCAAAATAAGCACACAATGCAAAGAAAACAGAATCTGTCAAAACATAACAGTCTGTAGCAATTTGACTATTTAGAATACTTATGTAACTCCAAAAATTTCAAAAAATTAGGAAGACCTGAGAAATTTGTATATTGATCTACTGCAAGTGGAATGGGTATTTTATCTCTCTCTGGTTAAAAACAAAATTATTTTCGCGAGTGCAAAAGTTTCTTTTTTTAGCAAGATCAAACAACTATCACCCAAGAAGATCCTAAAGGCTTTACTTGGCACAAAAACTAATTAAAACTTAAAAACAACAATAATAACAGTAGCATAGTTGTTCTAAAACTTAGAAACAGGAAACAAAAAGAAAAAATAAATTTTATTCATTGGGTTGCCTCCCAACAAGCACTATAGTTTAGGGCCCTTAGGTAGGCATAAAGCAAGGATCTAAGTTTGTCATCTTGGGTTCGAAATCCATAAGATGCCCTCATGATTGATTCATAAGGTGGCCTAATTCTTGTTCTAGGAACCTTTTCCATGCCCTTCCTCAAAGGAAATTGTAACTTAATATTGCCTTCTTTCATATCAATCATGGCACTGATAGTGCATAAAAACTGTCTACCAAGAATAATTGGACAAGACAGATTGCAATCAATATCAAGAACAATAATATCTATGGGCACATAATTTCTATTTGAAAGAATAAGAACATCATTAATTCTTCCCATAGGCTTTTTAATAGTGGAGTCCGCCAAGTGCAAATTCAAAGAACATGACTCAATATCGGTAAGACCAAGCACATCACATAGAGATTTCAGAATTGTAGAAACAGTAGCACCCAAGTCACACAAAGAAAAACACTCATAATTTTTAATCTTGAATTCGATTGTAGGTTCCCATTCATCATGCAATTTTCTATGAATTGCAACTTCTAATTCCAATTTTTCTTTGAAAGCTTTCATCATAGCATCAACAATATGTTTGGTAAAAGCTTTATTTTGTTCATAAGCATGGGGTGAATTTATCATGGATTGCAAAAAAGAAATACAATCAATCAAAGAGCAACTATCATAATTAAAGACTTTATAATCCAAAAGAGTGGACACATCACTAGCTAAAGTTTTGACCTCCCCAAACCCACTTTTATCAATTTTCTCAATAAGATTTTCACCCTCCGAATCATTGGGACGCCTTCTACCTAAAGTTGACTCTTCTCCAGGCCCTTTTTCATCAATGTTAACTTTAATAAACAAGGAATCAATAGAAGAAACACCAATCATTTTAAGATCCTCATCACTTTTGCCAAAGAAATCGCTAGAAAATACTTTTTCTAAAAAAACTCTTTTAGCTCTAAGCATAGCAGTTCTTTTCTTACTTTCATCCATAGAAACATAAAGAGCTTTAATTGACTCATCTAATTTAGGTACAAAAATTTTCATCTTGAGATTTTCCACATCATGAGCAATTCCATTGAAACTTGTAGACAAATTATCAATCTTACTCAACTTTTCTTCTATGGAAGTGTTGAAAACTTTTTGCATATTGATAAATTCTTTAATATTGTTCTCAAGATCAGAGGTGTTACTATTATTATTATAATATTGATTTCCATAGAAATTACCTTAATTATTAGAGGAATTACTAGGAAAAGGCATAGGATTAAAATTACCTCTATAAGCATTGTTATAGAAATTATTTCGAGATATAAAATTCACATCTATGACATCACTATTTTGCTCAATCAGAGTAGCCAAAGGCATATCATTAAAATCAATAGGAGCACTTGTAGTACCAACCAATTTCACAAGAGCATCAATTTTTTCACTCAAAGAAGAAACTTCTTCAACCGAATTAACTTTTTTACTAGTAGGAGCTCTTTCGGTATGCCTTTGCGAATAATTTGCCATAATATTATCAAGCAATTTGGTGGCTTCACCCAAAGTAATTTCCATAAAAGTACCACCCATGGCGGAATATAAAAGATTACGAGAAACAAAATTCAAACCCGCATAAAAATTTGTATGATCATCCAAAGATTTAACCCATGAGTTGGGGAATTCCTTAGCATCATTTCCATCCTTTCCCAACCTTGTGCAACATGCTCATGTTCATGTTGCTTGAAATACATGATCTGGGTTCTAAGGGAAATAATTTTTGCGGGCGGAAAATATTTGTGATAAAATCATATTTGCACTTATTCCATGGATCGATACTATTGCGAGTCAAAGAAGAGAACCAATATTTTGCAGAATCACGCAAATAAAACGGAAATAATTTCATCTTCACCACATCATGTCCACATCTTCTTTCTTTTGCATATCGCATAATTCCATGAAGGTATTAATATGGGACGTGTCATCCTCATTAGGAGTACCAGAAAATTGATCTTTCATAACAAGATTCAGCAAAGCAGTATTAATATCACAAGACTCCGCACTAGTGGCGGGAGGAGTAAGCGGAGTGCCAATAAATCATTGTTGTTGGTATTTGAGAAATCACATAACTTGGTGTTCTCTTGAGTCATGATGACCACACAACAGGATTGCACTCAAAAACAGATCCGGCAAGAAAATGACGAACGAAAAAGAGGGCCGAATAAAACGTCAAATTTTGTGAAGTGGGGGAGAGGAAAACCAGAGGCAAATGGAAAATGATATAAATTGCGAGGAGATGAGATTTGTGATTAGGAACCTCGTATATGTTGAAGATCCTCCCCAGCAACAGCGCCAGAAATTCCTTTTAATGTCGCTTGAAGCCACATCGGTATTTCCCCAAAGAGGAAGGGATGATGCAGCACAGCAACGGTAGGTATTTCCCTCAGAGGTGAAACTAAGGTTATCAAACCAGTAGGAGAATCAAGAAACACAACGTAAACAACACCTGCACACAAATAACAACTTCTCGCAACCCGACGTGTTAAAGGGGTTGTCAATCCTTTCTGGGGTACGTCGCCTCAAGATAGGCAAATGGATGTGAGGTAAATTTGTAGTATATTGATAGATCGAACGCCAAATAAAATAAACAAGGATAAATTGCAGCAAGGTATTTTGGGTTTTTTGGTTTAATAGATCTGAAAATAAAAGGGAAGGAAAAGTAGATCGCAAAGGCAAATATATGAGAAAGAGACTCGGGGGCCGTAGATTTCACTAGTGGCTTCTCTCGAGAAAAATAGCAAACGGTGGGTGAACAAATTACTGTTGGGCAATTGATAGAACTTCAAATACTCATGATGATATCCAGGCAATGATCATTACATAGGCATCACGTCCAATATTAGTAGACCGACTCCTGCCTGCATCTACTACTATTACTCCACACATCGACTGCTATCCAACATGCATCTAGTGTATTTAGTTCATGGAGAAACGGAGTAATGCAATAAGAATGAAGACATGATGTAGACAAGATCTATCTATGTAGAGATAGACCCCTTTGTTTTATCCCTAGTAGCAATGATACATACGTGTTGGTTCCCTTTCTGTCACTGGGATCAAGCACCATAAGATCAAACCCACTACAAAGCACCTCTTCCCAATGCAATATAAATAGATCAAGTTGGCCAAACAAAACCCAAATATCGGAGAAGAAATACGAGGCTATAAGAAATCATGCATAAAAGAGATCAAAGAAACTCAAATACTTTCATGGATATAAAAAGATAGATCTGATCATAAACTCAAAGTTCATCGATCCCAACAAACACACCGCAAAAGAGTTACATCATATGGAGGTCCAAGAGACCATTGTATTGAGAATCAAGAGGGAGATAGAGGAATCCATCTAGATACTAACTACAAACCCAAAGGTCTACAAAGAACTAGTCACGCATGATCGAAGAGGCACCAATGGAGGTGGTGAATCCCATCCGAGATGGTGTCTAGATTGTATCTGGTGGTTCTGGACTCTGCGGTGGCTGGATCAATATTTCGTCGACTCCCCTAGGGTTTCTGGAATATTGGGGTATTCATAGAGTAAAGAGGCAGTCCGGGGGGCACCCGAGGTGGGCACAACCCACCAGGGCGCACCTGGGCCTCCTGGCGCGCCCTGGTGGGTTGTGTTCTCCTCGGAGCACCCCCTCAGGCGCAGCCGGGGCCCATTACCACTGGTACGTGTCGGTGCTATACAAACGATTTTTAACCCCTTTCCGTGACGACATTTGGGACCGTCACCAGGTGAGTGTGTGCGATAGGGTGTCGTACCCACATGACCCAGAAACCATCGGGGATATGGAGAAGTGATCTAGAGGCCTTCCAAAATGTAATCGTGAGCGATGCAGGACACACTAAATTCTTCCGCATGTGTGGTATCGGTGATTAAACGTTTCTAATGATGCAGTGAAACCATACGGTCTATCATAATGAACCGTTTGGGAAACAGTATGTAAGGCACACGGGCCAACATATGAACTGTGTGCGAATTGTGCCCCGTCGCACACGAGTTTTCTGCGTAACCCTTCTGCCAAGCTAGACTTGATCACACATGTTTGCCAACAATTAGCGTCTGTGATAATGTTCTATCACAAATGGTTCTGGAGCCCCTTCGCACACATACAAGTGTTGTAGACTGTTTGTGATTTGTTGGGTATCACTGACGGTTGCTGCAAGAGTGACGTGTGCTTTTCATTTGGGATCCCACATGTTTCCTGAAAAATTACGACTGGGATTGTATTTTACATTGGGCACGGTTTACTCCCAGTTCTCCTGTGCAATAACGCGATATCATAAACAGTTCCGGAGACCCTATGCACACGTAGTAGCGCTGCAAATCGTTTGCGATCTGCTGTGTATCACCAACGGTTCCACTATGATTGACGTATGCTTTCTGATGTGGATTGCACACACTCATTTAGTTGAACCGTATGTGGAGCAATTGCCTGGTTAAAACAAAAATACCCATTTTGAATCGGCACGCAAAAAGCAAATTTGCCACAATATTCAGTTGAACAAATAAATTAAAATATCCCATTTTGAATCGGCATGCAAAAAGCAAATTTGCCACAATATTCAATTGAACAAATAATGTCCACAGGAAGAACATTCATCAGATTTCACAACTATTGCAATTGAACATATGGTAGCTAAATTCCAATGATTTGTCCACACATATATGCATTACATAATTAATTAATCATAGTGTACGAAATACGAAGACCTCATCATATGGAAAACAATGGATCCATGTGTTATATGTTTAGCGGCTAACTCTTACTCAATGTTTCGCGAGAAGGCATGCTAAAATATTCATTATCCCCAGTGGGATAGATGTAGTGATCCAGGAAGAAGTCGCTGATAAATCTCTGAACCATCAACAATGCACCAGTTGGAAGCGGTTCAGGGGTCCTCGGTTTTAAGATGAGCTGCAGTATTTTTAAGACCAGAATGTGTCATATGAGTGGAGTAGAAGATATCAATTAAGATAGACGTACTGGTACTAATTCGCGAGGATCGTCACAACTATCAGCAGATTTGCAGATGGAGATCATGTGTCTGCAAACATAGTATCCACAAAGGTTGGTCCCTGCTCCTTGCTGAGGACACTAAAATTTGTTGTACAGAGTTAGTCATGTATTTGTCCTGTTGGGAAAAACCTAATCGGTGTTAGATGTATTATTTTCTCTTTGGACAAAATAGAAAGAGGTTTATTTATAAGCTTGAACATTTGACTAACGTAAGGAAAGGTATTTGTAGACTGTTGGATAAATTTTTCAAAAATAACGGATTTCGGTGTGTTACCGGAGAAACGACCTCGTGCTGCAGAGGTAGTCCCCTCTTGAACAGGTTCCCTAGTTTAGTTTTCCATAATGCGAGCACACTGCAAATGATGATGAATTTTGACAACATCAATTATTGAACCAGATATGAATGCAAATTAATTTCAACATCATAGAATTTAATACCTATCCATGTATTGCTGAAGATGCGTCATATCCTGAGCGTTTGTTGACTCTCTGAGAGAATCGATGTATTAAATTGTGTTTTTGTTTGGAACAATGAATACCAATATCCAATGATCGCTACATATTAAGAAAGCCATGAACTTATGAATTATGTCGAAATCTAAGAGACAATAAGTGTATGCATGGTTGTTTACTTGACTTACCGTTCATGATATGGCCAGAGAAATGATTCTGCATGGGACGTGTTTTCAAAGAGACGGACGATCGTGTTAACGTCCCAGCCCCGTAGGTCCTTACCATGTATTGTTGTGCCATTTGCTAATTCAAGATCTATGAAATACACACCCTCCCTTTTTCTTCTCTATGCGGTCAATCCCCTAAGAGGAATAAAATGCAGTTAGATCTTTATCATTTACAGCCTTGTATGGAGAAGTTGATCAGAGTTTGTTAATTACTTAAAAAATCAGGCATCTAACAAGAGTGGCGTCGAGCACATTGAAGTTGAAGAAGAGATGTAAGTCCTCAAAACTCACATTGATGGAACCAGCATCTTGTCGGAAATGATCTCTATTGTAGTGGACTAGCAAACCATGAAGACATGCTGACATTTGATCCATGCAATATTCATGTAACTCATGGCAACTGAAGCTGCACTCATCAAAGTATTTGCCAACAAGAAATGGCTGGCCATGGACGTAATTGCATGCTTCAAGTATGTTTTCTTTACTTTTAGCATGCAACAAACGTACTTCTTCATCATCCATGGCGTCAGAAATAATATTACTCCCCGATTCAAACAAGCTGCTGTTAATTTGTTTCTGGGCGATGAGTGCTTTAAGTAAGAGGAAATCGTTCTCTTTCCTCTTCATTCTCCCGCCGCGCTTCCTCGTGGTCGTGGGTGTAGCCTTTTTGGCCAATTCCTTCTTGGTACTTGAAGCATTTCTGGCAGAACGTCTAGTTGCCTGCAAGGTAGACTGCCGAGCAGATGGTGAAGCTTGGAAGGACTGCTTAGCAGATGGTTTATCTATGCCGGACCGCTGAGCTGGCGGTGCTGCTGTGACGGACGGTTGGGCTATAGGAGCAGAGGCATTGGACTGCTGACAATGCGTTGAAGCTATGTCGGGTTTCTGCGCAGGTGGTGCCAACTTGTCGGTGTGCTGAGGAGGCCGTGCCAATGCGTTGGTTTGCCGAGCAGGAAGTGCTGACGCATTGGTATGCTCATCACGCGACTACAGACCGACAAACTGATGAGAAGTCGGTTCTGGACCTACAGACTGCTTAGCAGGCGGTTCCGAAGCATCATACTGCTTAGCAGTCTATTCCACCAGGTTGGTCTGCTGAGCATGTGCTGCGGTTGGGTCTCCCCCCGCTGCTTCAGCGGCCGGCATCTAAAACGGTGGTGCGTCTTCAGCAGTTGTAGTCCTTGCCACTAGCCACTTTGGGGCGGAGGATGACATGGCATGTACGCCACAAAGTTGGGCCGGCTGATCACAGGTTGATGCATCAGCCCGTGAGAGCTGCTATGGCAAGGACAACATCACCGGTTGATGGGCGATAGTGGTTGCTGTTGGCAGGGCTTAAGGGATCTCATCGGTGAACTCTATTTCCTTTCGTGGCCACTGGATGTGATGTAACAGTGTTTCTCCCAAGGTCCTTTGCTCATCGAAGTCTCCTAGGATATTCTTCAAGGCAAATTCATTGAATCCAGGCTTTACTTCAGTCACGTAGCACTTCACACAGCCCGGCTTTAATGGCACATTTTCTAAGAAGAGGCCATCTCGCAATAAGGGTGGGCAAACCTAGGATGTTGCACATTTTAATGTACCTTCATAATGTGTAAGCACGCCCTTCAGTCTGTCTTTCATTCCAGATAGATCAGATATAGCATCATCATGAGTAGCTGCAGTCTCAGTGTCACTGGGGTCAGCTGATGTACAACTACTCTTGTGCAGTGTTGCTGCACAATAAACAACATCCTCCATGCCCGCCTCCCCTCCCATCTGCTGGCTATCTGTCAGTTTTAGAGTCTTCTGCATCATCATTGACTCCTCAACATCCTTTCGAATAGCCGGATAAATCCCCTTCCTCAACCTTTCATACAAAGCATTCTGGTTCATTTCACTCCTCGCTTTTTTTCATGTTGAGCCTCTCTTCTTTGTTGAGTGTGAAAGCCCTTTTGTCCGGGACATTAATACCTATACCCCTTGCACGGCCAGGGGGCTCTTTTGTTTCCAGAGCAATGGACATAATGTCACATGGCCCTGAGTTCCTATAGAACCTTCTAGGGATCTTGGAAGCCTCTAACATCACTTCATATAGTTTGGCGTCACGTGAGTTTTCAAAGTAATAAGTTCCATCATCACGCATCTTTGCACGTGCCCGCAAGTAGTCTCTAGTGCGTTCGCCCCTAATTTCACTAAGTGGTGGATTCCCACCTACCGCTACTGCTTCTTTGTCCTCTTGTTCCCATATCAGTTTCATGCCGTAGTATCCTGCCACACCCGTACGGTGGGGGTGTATGTTCTTCTTTTGAAGTTCTGATTGCTTGAAACTCTTCTCATCAAACTCTTTAGTTGCTCTGACCCTTTTGAATTCTGCCCAGTCTGCCTTTGTAATTTGGGGGTATGCGGGGATTGGGTCCTTGCCTTCACTCAAGTACTTCTAGTAGAGCATGTGCTTCCAGTTTCTCCGTGCATCCCTAGCCTTCTTCAGTGCAACGTGTTCCACCCGCATTCTCCACTGCTCTGGAACATTGAAGTGATCCATGATCTCCCAGATATCCTTCGTCGTGTTTCTGTGTCAGCCTTCCGAAACCCCGGTAGATTAATGTTGAGCCTTGCCCTGCCATCAAATCCACACACACTCCTAAACCTCATGCGTGCTTTATCTGGTTTAGTTGGAGCCCAAGACTTTAAATCAATCTTGGTTACTTCATATACACCTTTAGGCTGGTGTGTGGGCTTCCTTGGAGCGTTCCTCCGTGTCCTGACCGGAAGGGTAATTGCTGTAGCTCTATCCCGTTCAAGATTACTCGATCACTCACAATCTGCTGAAGACCTAGGGTTGTCCGAATCAGATGAAGATACATGGCCTGAAGCATGAGTGTTGTCGCTGCTACTCGGCATCTACAAAGAACACATGCGAAACTCAGGAAAGGAGGATAAGCTTAAAACTAACAACTTGGTAGCAAGCTTTCTAAATATGCCATGCAATAAATTAGAAAACGTATGACTAATTTGTTAAGTTTGTGTGACTCGGGCGCTCGCGATCTGTAAATAGGCAGTAATTTATTGGAACAAATACAACTTATATGTAGTAAGGAAGGTAGATAATGAACATATATACACTCTCCGTTATTTTATAGCCTATTCGGGAACATACAGAATGAAATTAGAAGAGGGATTGCGAGGAAATATGCCTCACCGCGATGGAGAGCAGTAACTAACAGGCTTCTTAATGCAAACCCGGCTGGACCACAGGAGAGGCGAGGGTTACTGCATCGATATGCTCGAGGGTGGATGGAGAGTAAACGAAGACGGTGAGGCACGGGACATCGCATGTTGGGAATGGCAGTGGAGGTAGGCTTGCGCCGAAGAGTGGGCACACGGCCGGAGTGAGCATGGCCGCGCTGGAGAGGGTTCTGCTGTGGATTTGGGGGAGGGGGAGCTGGCGAAGGAGATTGGGTGGACTAGTTGAGTGAAATGCGGGTGGACGGTGGGGGGTGTTGGGGACTCCGGGTGTTGACGGCCTAGGTGAAAAGGGTGAAAAATATCCCTAGTGGCCGCGCGCGCGGAAAGGCCTATGCAAACAGTTGCCTCTAAGCGCTCGTGTGCACAAATAGAAAATTTTCGTTTGAAATGAAGACGTACTAATTTTGAAATGAAGACGTGAGTTTATCATTTCGCCTCTAAATTTTTCCCACGTAAAGCAATCACACTTATACCATGGGTTTTATTTGCTGGTGCATTTCAGGTCTCGTGTGCTATATGTAAGACATTTTTTGGCATTTACCGTGCATTTTGGCATATAAATCAATTCCTAGCCGGACTGCATTTCCTGTCGGAAGGGATGAGGATTGTCGTTTGATTTGGGATCATCCAACGGTGCAGATGTATGATCTACGGAGTTTGGGTTCTGGCCAATCAGAACGCATGACTCAGATCGCGCACGCAACAAAGGGGGGCATCGGCCATAGTTCGGTAGGCACACGACTTTCGTGTGTGAACCATGTGCTATTTGAAAACATTTACATGTGCTGTCGAAAGGGATGAGGATCATCGTTCGATCAAGGATAATCCAACGGTGCAGGCGTACGATCCGTGGGGTTTGCGTCTGGCCAATCAGAACGCACGACTGAGATCGCACACATTGTAGAGGGGGGGGTGCATCGGCCACGGTTTAGTGGACACATGGCTTTCGTGAGTGAACCATGTGCTCTTTGAAAACACTTACATTACCTAACATCATATTTTTGTTTGAATGAAAACATGAGTTCATCGTTACGCCTCCAATTTTTTCCATGGTAAGTAATCACGAGTATAGTAGAGAGTGTCATATACTAGTATCATGCATATATAGTATATATGATACTACACTAGTACGACGAGCTCCTAAACAAACGGTTTAAAACCCCTTTCCGCGACGGCATCTGGAACCATCGCCAAGTGAGTGTGGGCGATAGGGGGGTCCTTCCCACACGACCCAGAAACCATCAGGGATATGCCCTCCTGGCACATACGTTCAGAAAAATGAGGTCGTGTGTGACCGGCGAGCGCTCAAATACGGAAATACATACAATAGAGCTAAAACATACAATTATATGGCGAAATTGTTTCCAGTCGCAAGTACATCCCACACAGTCAATCCCCGCTAAACCTTTCCATCCGTATGTACATCCCACACAGTCGCTCAAAGGAAAACGTTTTCGTTTGCAGGTACATCACACACAATTTTTCCCGTTAAATTGCTTGCGTTATTGAATATATCACACACGGTCCGTGGAAGAAATTGTGTGGCAAAGTTTGTCCATCACACACAGTTTTCATGTGGTAAACATTTGCGCAAGGTGGCCTAACGCAAACAGTTTTCAAGAGAAAGTCATGTGTCATTGTTCATTGATCCAACACGGTTTATTCCTAGAAACTGTGTGTGTTGCCTGAGGTCATCACTCACGGTATTTTTTTAACAACCGTTTGCAATAGCAAAACCTAATTAGCAGGCTAATTCGCCACTAGCAGGCTAATTATCCGATTATTCATAATCCATTTATTAATCTAATTAACAGTTCATATTAAGCACACAATATATTTCATTTTCATAATTGAAATACATCATAGTACAACATCATATAGCTTCAGCACTCAGCTACCCCATTACACAACTACACCAGGACCAAGTTTCACATGCAACATCTATAACCTTTCGAAATTAGCATCATAGACGGTGCATAGACAAATGTATCTCATCTGGAAAACTGCTGAAGTAGAAGGCGAATATTGAGCCTTCATTGATGTTGAAGGTCTTTGTAACTTTAGGCCAGTGCCTGTGGATGATTGACCGTCCATCCTTCGTCCTCTTCAGGAACACTTCAATATTGAACCATGGGTGTTGTATGAATACCTTCCTCGCCTCCTAACCATACCGGTGGTTTGAGAGGTAATCATCAGTGAACTGCTTTGGAAAGGCCTAAAAACAAGGATGTGCATAAATATCTTCTCTATATTAGAACTGGGGCAAAGGAATAAAAAAGGCAAGGTATAATAGTTAGTACCATCCTGTAGTGAACTAATGTCTTCTTCATTGCGCAGACAAAGAACTTGTTGTTTCTTGTCACTAATTTCTTTATCCTAAAAATCTTTCTGAGTTTCTTGACTTGACTGATATTCATGGACAACTCATTTCACCATATGCAAAAAGGGTCGAATAATGGGTTAAAACCTCTGATAGTAGGACCTACATGTGCAAGATTGTTAAAAAACTAAATATTAGAATGGTTCCTGCAATTGCACAATAATGTGCTATTAGAAAATGGACCATGCATGTGCTAACCTTGATTGTAAACCTCAGTGCTTCCCATTGTTTCCCTGCAACACATATAAGGTAGTTAGTCATCAGGTTAAGTAAGGGTTCGCATGCTATCAGTAAAATATGTTGATGAAAAATAATCACATTGCAGATTCATCAGATTAATTGAAGCCACAGGGAAAACCCATTTATCCAAACCAAGCATGATTAAGAACTAGGAAATGTAGCACTTGTATATGTTTCTCATGTATTAAGTGCAGCCAAATTCGATTTATTCCTCACATGCACAACAATACAAAATTCTACCCACGACAATTGGACATCGCATTGCAGAATTGAACCAAGCAGTTAACTAAACACCACAATAAATGAACCAAACATTAACTGAGCACCACATTGCACAATATAACATTGAACCAAGCAGTTAACTAAACACCACAACAAATGAACCAAACTTTAACTGAGCACCACATTGCACAATATAACATACTCCTAATAGAAGATCAGACAGTTAACCAAACAGTTAACTACAACCAATTGTAGCAATTGTATTTGTTTCTCATGTATTTACTATAGCCAAATTCAATTTATTCCTCACATGGTATACAATAATAGAATGCACCCACAATTTTGTATAGATAAATTCAATTTATTTCTCACATGGAAGAAAATACAAAATTGTAGCCTAAAGAATTGAACATCACATTTGCAGAATTGAACCAAACAGTTAACTGAAGACGACAACTAATTAACAAAACAGTTAATAAGTGAGCACCACACTGCACGACATATATAACATATATACTAGAGCAACAGATTGCATGGTAAAATTAGATCGCACAATTCACTAGAATTTGTGAAGGAAAGGCAGGAGCAGCACACGCAACGGGTAAACCGAGCATGCATAACCGGCGTAGCTAGCAAATGGCAAGGTGCTCCTTCAAGATCTGGGGGTCGGCACGAATGGCAGCCATCACGACCTCATCCGTGCGTGCGGCTGCGATTTGCTTCTCCGCTACCAAATGCTCCTTGAGGTCCTCGCAATACTGCGTGCACCATGGCTTAGGCCAGCGCTTATTTGGTGGAGGGGTCGGAGATTTGGGTGGAAGGTGTCGCTCTCACACTGGCGGTAGGGGCATGTGGGATGTGGAAGGAGGAGGAGGATGGGGGTCGGGTGTGGATTACCTGCCTGGATAGGCGAGGCCGAGGAGCGTGAAGCAGGGCCGCTGGCAAGGAGGCGGCGGTGCTGCAAGCAAGGAGTGAAGGTTTCAACTTGGAAAGGAAGGCGGAAAGATGGGAAATGTAGCTTTTGGTAAGGGGGAGGGGGCAGGGAGGTAGATATTTCCGTGGAAGCCGAAAAATTGGAATCGCTTCAGCCAAAAAACTGGCGCGCAAAGTGTCATCGGACACGGTCCCTTATGTAGAACTGGCGCGTTGTGGACTGTAGCTGACGCACCTTCTCTCATAAGCCATGGGTGTACTATACACCGACGATGCTCCAAGATATCTTGTGTTGCATCTCACACGGTTGGTGATAATAAACTGTGTGCGATCTACTTGATTTATCGTCTTGATCATTTGAATTACGTAATGGGGTCACAACTACAAAGGATGGTGTTTGAATTGTTAAAACTTAAATCTGCAGTGAACATGCAACTATAGGTGTGTCGTAAAAATTTTGGAATGATTCAGGGTTTGTTTGTACATTTTTATACATTAACTGGGTTTTCCAGGCATTTTATGCGCACAATTCAAATTTGAACTACATGCACATCCTCCAGTGCATATAAACTTATTAAAAAAATCAAATATATGTCCTTGGTTGCATGCTTAGGTCCCATGCAAGAAATGGGAATGAATTTCAAACACCCTGCCACCATCACTCGGCCGCAAACATTGAC
Organism: Triticum dicoccoides; assembly: GCF_002162155.2. Lineage (NCBI taxonomy): Eukaryota > Viridiplantae > Streptophyta > Magnoliopsida > Poales > Poaceae > Triticum > Triticum dicoccoides. The sequence continues at coordinate 172,223,475 of NC_041388.1, forward strand.
AAGCCTGGTTTTTAAATTCTATTAAATCCAAAACTCGTCTAAAATTCAGGAATCTTGGCATCCTATCATGTAGCGGCCAACATGCCATGGTACAAATTTTGTGCCATTTGGGGCAGGTTTGGGTATAAGCTTCTCACAAACTAGAGCTTCTCACAACAAGCGTGATGGTTTCGGTAGGGAACGTACCACCTTTGGGGAGGAAATGATATCTGTTGCCTCTTATTGCTTTCAAAAAAATTTGAGTGTCAACATAGGACAACAGGAGTGTTATGCAAATATTTGTGATTTTTCGGGGTTTGTTTGGACATTTTTATGCATTAACTGAGTTTTCAATGCATTTATGTGCATAATTCAAATTTGAACTACATGCACATGCTACAGTGCCTATAAACTGGTTGAATTATCAAATATGTGTCCTTGTGTATGTGCTTAGGTCCCATGCAAGAAATGGGAATGAATTTGAAACACCAGGGCACCGTTGATTGCGGCAAAACATTGAGATGCCTAGTTTTTAAATTCTAGTAAATCCAAAACACGTCTGAAATTCATGACACTTGCCATGCTATCATGTAGCGGCAACAGCATGCCGTGGTAGAAATTGTGTCCCATTTGGGGCAGGTTTGGGTATATGCTTCTCACAAACTGGAGCTTCTGACAACAAGCATGATGGTTTTCGGTAGGGAACATCCCACCTTTGGGGACGAAACGATATCCATTGCCCCTTATTGCTTTCAATTTTTTTTCTCATGTCAACATAGAACAACATGAGTGTTGTGTGAATTTTTGTGATTTTTCGGGGTTCGTTCGGACATTTTTATGCATTAACTGAGTTTTCAATGCATTTTATGTGCATAATTAAATTTGAACTACATGCACATGCTCCAGTGCATATAAATTGGATGAAAAATCAAATGTGTCCTTGGGTGCATGCTTAGGTCCCATGCAAGAAATGGGGATGCATTTCAAATACCGGGGCACCATTGATTGCCGGCAAAACATTGAGATGCCTGGTTTTTAAATTCTAGTAAATCCAAAACTCATCTGAAATTCATGGAACTTGGCATGCTATCATGGAGTGGCATCAACATGCCGTAGTACAAATTTTGTCCCATTTGGGGCAGGTTTGGGTATATGCTTCCCACAAACCGGAGCTTCTGACAACAAGCATGATGGTTTTCAGTAGGGAACATCCCACCTTTGGGGATGAAACAATATCCATTGCCTATTATTGCTTTCAAGTTTTTTTTCTCGTGTCAACATAGAACAGCAGGAGTGTTGTGCGAATTTTTGTGATTTTTCAGGGTTCGTTTGGACATTTTTATGCATTAACTTAGTTTTCAATGCATTTTATGTGCATAATTGAAATTTGAACTACATGCACATGCTCTAGTGCATATAAACTGGTTGAAAAATCAAATCCGTGTCCTTGTGTGCATGCTTAGGTCACATGCAAGCAATGGGAATGAATTTTGAACACCGGGGCACCGTTGATTACCGGCAAACATTGAGATGCCTGGTTTTTAAATTCTAGTAAATCCAGAACTTGTCTGAAATTCATGAAAGTTGGCATGCTATCATGTAGCGGCATCAACATGTCGTGGTACAAATTTTGTCCCATTTGGGGCAGGTTTGGGTATATGCTTCTCACAAACCGGAGCGTCTAACAACAAGCATGATGGATTTCGGTAGGGAACTTCCCACCTTTGGGGACGAAATGATATCCATTGCCTCTTATTGCTTTCAAATTTTTTTCTCGTGTCAACATAGAACAACAGGAGTGTTGTGTGAAATTTTGTGATCTTCGCGGTTTGTTTGGACATTTTTATGCTTTAACTGAGTTTTTGGTGCATTTTATGTGCATATTTCAAATTTGAACTACATGCACATGCTCTAGTGCATATAAATTAGTTGAAAAATCAAATATGTATCGTTGGGTGCTGATAACCCACAAGTATAGGGGATCAATTGTAGCCTCTTTCGATAAGTAAGAGTGTCGAACCCAATGAGGAGCTAAAGGTAGAACAAATATTCCCTCAAGTTCTATCGACCACCGATACAACTCTATGCACGCTCGACGTTCGCTTTACCTAGAACAAGTATGAAACTAGAAGTACTTTATAGGTGTTTTTGGATAGGTTTGCAAGATAATAAAGAGCACGTAAATAAAATCTAGGTTTTGTTTAGATAAAGAAGCAATAAAGTTAATATAGCGAGTGTGGAAAAGTGGTGGTAGGCGATGCGAAATTGTCCCTAAGAATTTGACTACTTTACTAGACCGATAGCAAGTTTTGTGTGGGAGAGGCCACTGCTAGCATTCCATCCCTGACTTGGAATTATATGCACTTATGATTGGAACTATTAGCAAGCATCCACAACTACTAACATTCATTAAGGTAAAACCCAACCATAGCATTAAGATATAATGGTCCCCCTTCAATCCCGTATGCATCCATTTCTATGCTAGGCTGAAGTTTCTGTCACTCGTGCCCTCCAATACATAGTCCTATCAACATACAACTAACCCTATGGTGTGATCCACGCGCGCGCTCATATGATGGGCACCAAAGGACAGCAACATAACCACAAGCAAATTAAATCAATCATAGCAATTCATCAACCACCGATAGGACAACGAAAATCTACTCAGACATCATAGGATGGCAACACATCATTGGATAATAATATGAAGCATAAAGCACCATGTTCAAGTAGAGGGTACAGCGGGTTGTGGGAGAGTGGACCGCTGTAGATAGATGGGGGAAGGTGATGGAGATGTTGGTGAAGATGGCTGAGGTGTTGGTGTAGATTGTGGTGATGATGATGGCCCCCCGGCAGCATTCCGGCGCCATCAGAAGCGAGGGGGCGAGAGCCCCTTCTTCTTCTTCGTCCTTGACCTTCTCCCTAGGTGGGATAAAGGTTTCCCCTGTGGTCCATGGTCTCCATGGCGTGGGAGGGGCGAGAGCCCCTCCGAGATTGGATCTATCTCTCTGTCTCTCTCTGTTTCTGCGTTCTCTGATGTTTCCCTTTCACCATTTCTTAAATTGTCAGAGATCCCTAACTCCGATTGGGCTGAAATTTTAACACGATCTCTATCCGGATATTAGCTTTCTTGCAGCGAAAGAAGGGCATCAACCGCCTTACGGGGTGGCCACGAGGGCCCAGGGCGCGCCAGCCCCCTGGGGCACGCCCCCCTGCCTCGTGGCCTGCTCGGGCATCGTCTCGCGTTGATTTTTCTTCCCAAAAATCACATATATTCCAAAAAAAATCTTTGTCAGTTTTTATCCCGTTTGGACTAAGTTTGATATGGATTTACTGCGAAACAAAAAATGCAACAAACAGGAACTGGCACTAGGCACTGGATCAATATGTTAGTCCCAAAAATAGTATGAAAAGTTGCCAAAAGTATATGAAAGTTGTATAATATTGGCATGGAACAATCAAAAATTATATATACGACGGAGACGTATCAGCATCACCAAGCTTAATTCCTGCTCGTCCTCGAGTAGGTAAAGGATAAAAAAGATAATTTTTGATGTGGAATGCTACCTAGCATAATCTTGATCATGTAATATAATGGCATGAATATTAAGACACGAGTGATTCAAAGCAATAGTCTATCATTTGACATTAAGACAATAATACTTCAAGCATACTAACCAAGAAATTATGTCTTATCAAAATAACATAGCCAAAGAAAGCTCATCCCTACAAAATCATATAGTCTGGCTATGCTCCATCTTCACCACACAAAGCATTCAAATCATGCACAACCCCGTTGACAAGCCGAGCAATTAGTTCATACTTTTTAACATGCTTCAGCTTTTTCAACCCTCACACAATACATGAGCGCAAGCCATGGACATAGCACTATGGGTGGAATAGAATAAGATGATGGAGATTGTGTGGAGAAGACAAAAAGGAAGAAAGTCTCACATCGACGCGGCTAATCAACGGGCTATGGAGATGCCCATCAATTTATGTCAATGCGAAGAGTAGGGATTTCCATGCAACAGATGCACTAGAGCTATAAGTGTATGAAAGCTCAAACTGGAAACTAAGTGGGTGTGCATCCAACTTTCTTGCTCATGAAGACCTCAAGCATTTGAGGAAGCCCATCATTGGAATATACAAGCCAAGTTCTATAATGAAAATTCCCCCTAGTATAAGAAAGTGATAACTCAAGAGACTCTCTATATGAAGAACATGGTGCTACTCTGAAGCACAAGTGTGGTAAAAGGATAGTAACATTACCCCTTCTCTCTTTTTCTCTCATTTTTTTGTTTTTTGGGCCTTCCTTTTTTGGCCTTTTTTTGTCCGGACTCTCATCCCGACTTGTGGGGGAATCATAGTCTCCATCATCCTTTCCTCACTGGGACAATGCTCTAATAATGATGATCATCACACTTTTATTTACTTACAACTCGATATTACAACTCGATACTAGAACAAAGATATGACTCTATATGAATGCCTCCGGCGGTGTACCGGGATGTGCAATGATCTAGCATAGCAATGATATCAAAAAACGGACAAGCCATGAAAACATCATGCTAGCTATCTTACGATCATGCAAAGCAATATGACAATAAATGCTCAAGTCACGTATATGATGATGATGGAAGTTGCATGGCAATATATCTCGGAATGGCTATGGAAATGCCATGATAGGTAGGTATGATGGCTGTTTTGAGGAAGATATAAGGAGGTTTATGTGTGATAGAGCATATCGTATCACGGGGTGTGGATGCACCGACGAAGTTTGCACCACCTCTCAAGGTGAGAAAGGGCAATGCACGGTACCGAAGAGGCTAGCAATGATGGAAGGGTGAGAGTGTGTATAATCCATGGACTCACATTAGTCATAAAGAACTCATATACTTATTGCAAAAGTTTATTAGCCCTTGAAGCAAAGTACTACTATGCATGCCCCTAGGGGGATATATTGGTAGAAAAAGACCATCGCTCGTCCCCGACCGCCACTCATAAGGAATACAATCAATAAATACCTCATGCTCCAACATCGCTACATAGCGGTTCACCATACATGCATGCTACGGGACTTGCAAACCTCAACACAAGTATTTCTCAATTTCACAATTACTCAACTAGCATGACTCTAATATCACCACCTTTATATCGCAAAACTATTGCAAGGAATCAAACATATCATATTCAGTGATCTACACGTTTTATGTAGGATTTTATGACTAACCATGTGAATGACCAATTCCTGTCATCTCTCTAAATAGATATAAGTGAAGCAAGAGAGTTTAATTATGTCTACAAAAGATATGCCCACGCTCTAACAAATATAAGTGATGCAGAAGAGCATTCTACAAATGGCGGTTTTCTATGTGAATAGAAACACGCAATCCAAATTTCAAATGATATAAGCGAAGCACATGAAGCATTATATAAAGCCATACTCAAAAGATTTAAGTGGAGTGCAAAGAGCATTCTATAAATCAACCAAGGACTATCTGATACCACCATGGTTCATAAAAGAAAAATGAAAACTAAATGCAAAAGACGCTCCAAGATTGCACATATTGCGTGAACGAAACGAATCCGAAAACATACCGATACTTGTTGAAGAAAGAGGGGATGCCTTCCGGGGCATCCCCAAGCTTAGACGCTTGAGTCTCCTTGAATATTTACTTGGGGTGCCTCGGGCATCCCCAAGCTTGATCTCTTGCCTCTCTTCCTTCTTCTCACATCGATACCTCCTCGATCTTCGAATACTTCATCCACACAAAACACAACAGAAAACTCGGTAATATCTGTTAGTATAATAAAGCAAATCACTACTCTAAGTACTGTTGGAAACCAATTCATATTTTGTTTTGCATTATAGATACTATAACATAACTTTTCCATGGCTTAATCCACTAATAGGAATCGATAGTTTCAGCAAAACAAGAAAACTATGCATCAAAAACAGAATCTATCTAAAACAGAACATTCTGTAATAATCTGAAAATTCACAATACCTGTGCTACTCTAAAAATTCTACCAAAATTTGGAAAAATAAACAATTTGTACATAAAGACAGTGCAATAAGTTTCAGAACAGTTTGACGTTCCCGTAAAAAAATGTAAAATCGAGCACTACAGACAAAGTTTCTGTCCTGCACCGCACAAACCAACAAAGCAATCTAAAACATCCTAAAGGCAAACCTTGGCACATTATTTTTATTTTTAAACCTTATAAAAGCACACAACAGAAATAAATGACTCCCTAAAACTTCCGGGTTGTCTCCCTGGCAGCGCTTTCTTTAAAGCCATTAAGCTAGGCATATAGTGCTCAAGTAATGGATCCACCTGGATCCCAAGGTATATCAATGCCAATTTTAATTAACAATGATTTGTAATTTAGTAGTGAGCAAATAGTAACATATATCATGCAACAACAAAGTCTAACTCTCTTCCTATGCATAGGCATGTCATAAAAGAACACTTCATGCACACATAGTAAGGCCAATGCATAGTATAAACCGTTTCTTGTAATTTTATCGTGTGGGAAACATACAGAGGTGGAGATGTAGGTCCTCTCTCATAATAATTGCAAGTAGGAGCAGCAAGCACATGCATATTATATCTCTCAAAATCATCATGTGCAACGGTAAAAGGCAACCCATCAAATAATCCTTAATAAGGGAAAACTTCTCCGATATAGTGTAGTCGGGAGAATTCAAATAGATAATAGGACTATCATGCGTGGGTGCAATAGCAAAAATTTCATGTTTTACATAAGTAACTATAGCAAGTTCATCTCCATAAGCATAATTCATATTGGCATCTTGGCCACAAGCATAGCAAGCATCATCAAAAAGGGATATTTTAAAAGAATCAACGGGATCATAACAATCATCATAGCAATCATCCTTCGGTAAGCACGAAGGGAAATTAAACAATGTATGAGTTGAAGAGTTACTCTCATTAGAAGGTGGGCATGGGTGATCAATCCTCTCTTCCTCCTTTCGTTCTTCGCTCTCCTCATCATCTTTTTCATCCAATGAGCTCACAGTTTCATCAATTTCTTCTTCCATTGACTCCTGCAAAATATTAGTCTCTTCTTGAACATCGGAGACTCTCTCAATAAAATCATCAATATCGGAATTTAATTCATAATTATCATAGCAATATTTAAGGATAGCTAAATTTTCAGGTCTATAAACTCAATCATCAAAATTTTCACTCTTTAAACAAAGATTCAATTTCATAAGCACCCATGAAAGCAACAAATTCTTATATTTGTTCCACATAATAGTAATCATATATACCATTAGCATAAGAAGCCAAGGTTTTATCATCATTAAATTTTCATGAAAAGGGAAGGTGTGGAGCCTTCATCCTAGAACAACAATTATAATCATATCTCAAGCATAGTTCCCGAGCATACCAATGCAACATATGAATTTGATCCCATAATTGTTTCCCTTTTTGAGTCAAGCGATAATCCCTAAAGTATTCACGTTGATCCAACGTGTCTCCCATTACTAAGTTGAATGGGGTTTTCTTAGGATTATCAAAGTAGTACATAATATCTTTCACATAATGAGCATCGAGGGTTTTAGGAGGTTCCCCATCTCCATGAGTAGCAAGTAAACCTAATTTTTTTGGTATTTCGTGTTCCATATCCATAACTAAAGATAGAGAACAACTTAGAACAACAAATAAAATCTACTTAGTGATAAAGCAAACAAGCACACACGAGAATATTCACCCCACGCTATTGCTCCCCGGCAACGGCGCCAGAAAAAGGTCTTGATAACCCACAAGTATAGGGGATCAATTGTAGCCTCTTCCGATAAGTAAGATTGTCGAACCCAACAAGGAGGTAAAGGTAGAACAAATATTCCCTCAAGTTCTATCGACCACCGATACAACTCTACGCACGCTTGACGTTCGCTTTACCTAGAACAAGTATGAAACTAGAAGTACTTTGTAGGTGTTTTTGGATAGGTTTGCAAGATAATAAAGATCACGTAAATAAAAGCTAGGGGATGTTTATATAAAGAAGCAATAAAGTTAATATAGCGAGTGTGGAAAAGTGGTGGTAGGCGATGCGAAATTGTCCCTAAGCAATTGACTACTTGCTAGACCGATAACAAGTTTTATGTGGGAGAGGCCACTACTAGCATGTCATCCTTGACTTGGAATTATATGCACTTATGATTGGAACTATTAGCAAACATCCGCAATTACTAATGTTCATTAAGGTAAAACTTAACCACAACATTAAGATATAATGGTCCCGCTTCAATCCCATATGCATCAATTTCTATGCTAGGCTGAAGTTTCTGTCACTCTTGCCCTCCAATACATAGTCCTATCAACATACAACAAACCCTATGGTGTGATCCACACGCTTGCTCATATGATGGGAACCAAAGGACAGAAACATAACCACAAGCAAATTAAATCAATCATAGCAATTCATCAACCACCAATAATACAACGAAAATCTACTCAGACATCATAGGATGGCAACACATCATTGGATAATAATATGAAGCATAAAGCACGATGTTCAAGTAGAGGGTACAGTTGGTTGCGGGAGAGTGGATTGCTGTAGATAGATGGGGGAAAGTGATGGAGATGTTTGTGAAGATGGCGGAGGTGTTGGTGTAGATTGTGGTGATGATGATGGCCCCCCGGCGGCGTTCCAGCGCCACCGGAAGCGAGGGGGAGATAGCCGCCCTTTCACCGTTTCTTAAATTCCCGGAGATCCAAAACTCTGATTGGGCTGAAATTTTAACACGATCTCTATCTGGATATTAGCTTTCTTGCAGCGAAAGAAGGGCATCAACGGCCTTACGGGGTGGCCACGATGGCTCAGGGTGCGCATGCCCCCTTGGGGCGCCCCCTTGCCTCGTGGCCCCCTTGGGCATCGTCTCGCGTTGCTTTTTCTTCCCAAAAATCACATATATTCTAAAAAAAATTCCATCAGTTTTTATCCCGTTTGGACTATGTTTGATATGGATTTACTGCGAAACAAAAAACATGCTACAAACAGGAACTGGCACTGGGCATTGGATCAATATGTTAGTCCCAAAAATAGTTTAAAAAGTTATCAAAATTATATGAAAGTTGTATAATATTGGCACGGAACAATCAAAAATTATAGATACGACGGAGACGTATCAGGTGCATGCTTAGGTCCCATGCAAGAAATGGGAATGAATTTCAAACACCGGGGCACCGTTGATTGCCGGCAAAACATTCAGATGCCTGGTTTTTAAATTCTAGTCAATCCAAAACTCATCTGAAATTCATGAAACTTGGCATGCTATCATGGAGCGGCATCGACATGCCGTGGTACAAATTTTCTCCCATTTGGGGCAGGTTTGGGTATATGCTTCTCACAAATTGGAGCTTCTGAGAATAAGCATGATGGTTTTCGGTAGGGAACGTCCCACCTTTGGGGACGAAACGATATCCATTGCCTCTTATTGTTTTCAAGTTTTTTTCTCGTGTCAACATAGAACAGCAGGAGTGTTGTGCGAATTTTTGTGATTTTTCGGGTTTCGTTTAGACATTTTATGCATTAACTGAGTTTTCAATGCATTTTATGTGCATAATTCAAATTTTCACTACATGCACATGCTCCGGTGCATGCATAGGTCCCATGCAAGAACTGAGAATGAATTTCAAACTCCGAGGCACTGTTGATTGGCGGCAAAACATTGAGATGCCTGGTTTTTAAATTCTAGTAAATCCAAAACTCGTCTGAAATTCTTGAAACTCGGCATGCTGTCATGGAGCGCATCAACATGCTGTGGTACAAATTGTGCCCCATTTGGGGTAGGTTTGGGTATATGCTTCTCACAAACCAGAGCTTCTCAGAACAAGCATGATGGTTTTCGATAGGGAACGTCCCACCTTTGGGGACGAAATGATATTCATTGCCTCTTATTGCTTTCAATTTTATTTTCTCGTGTCAACATAGAACAACAGGATTGTTGTGTGAATTTTTGTGATTTTTCGGGGTTCGTTTGGACATTTTTTTGCATTAACTGAGTTTTCAATGCATTTTATGTGCGTAATTCAAATTTGAACTACATGCACATGCTCAAGTGCATATAAATTTGTTGGAAAATCAAATTTGTGTCCATGGGTGCATGCTTAGGTCCCATGCAAGAAATGGGAATGAATTTTAAACACCAATGCACCGTTGATTGCCGGCAAACCATTGAGATGCTTGGTTTTTAAATTCTAGTAAACCCAAAACTCGTCTGAAATTCATGAAACTTGGCATGCTATCATGGAGCGGCATCAACATGCCATGGTACTAATTTTGTCCCATTTGGGGCAGGTTTGGGTATATGCTTCTCACAAACCGGAGCTTCTCAGAACAAGCATGATGGTTTTCGGTAGGGAACGTCCCACCTTAGGGGATGAAACGATATCCATTGCCTATTATTGGTTTCAAAAAAATTCTCGTGTCAACATAGAACAACAGGAGTGTTGTGTGAATTTTTGTGATTGTTCAGGGTTCGTTTGGACATTTTTATGCATTAACTGAGTTTTCAATGCATTTTATGTGCATAAGTCAAATTTGAACTACATGCACATGCTCCAGTACATATAAACTAGTTGAAAAATCAAATGTGTGTCCTTGGTTGCATGGTTAGGTCCTATGCAAGAAATGGGAATGAATTTCAAACACCCTGCCATCGTCACTCGGCCGCAAACATTGACATGCCTGGTTTTTGAATTCTAGTAAATCCAAAACTCGTCTGAAATTCAGGAAACTTGGCATGCTACCATGTAGCAGCATCAACATGCCGTGGTACAAATTTTGTCCCATTTGGGGCAGGTTTGGATATAAGCTTCTCACAAACCAGAGCTTCTCACAACAAGCGTGATGGTTTCGGTAGGGAACGTGCCACCTTTGGGGACGAAATGATATCCGTTGCCTCTTATTGCTTTCAAAAAATTTCGAGTGTCAACATAGAACAACAGGAGTGTTGTGCAAATTTTTGTGATTTTTCGGGGTTCGTTTGGACATTTTTATGCATTAACTAAGTTTACAATGCATTTATGTGCATAATTCAAATTTGAACTACATGCACATGCTCCAGTGCATATAAACTGGTTGAAAAATCAAATCTGTGTCCTTGTGTGCATGCTTAGGTCCCATGCAAGAAATGGGAATGAATTTGAAACACCAGTGCACCGTTGATTGCCGGCAAAGCATTGAGATGCCTGGTTTTTAAATTCTAGCAAATCCAAAACTCGTCTGAAGTTCATGAAACTTGGCATGCTATCATGTAGCGGCTCAACATGCTGTTGTACAAATTTTGTCCCATTTGTGGCAGGTTTGGGCATATGCTTCTCACAAACCGGAGATTCTTACAACAAGCATGATGGTTTTCTGTAGGGAACGTCCCACCTTTAGGGACGAAATGATATCCATTGCCTCTTATTGCTTTCAAAGTTTTTTCCCGTGTCAACATAGAACAACAGGAGTGTTGTGTGAATTTTTTAATTTTCGGGGTTCGTTTGGACATTTTTATGCATTAACTGAGTTTTCACTGCATTTTATGTGCATAAATCAAATTTGAACTACATGCACATGCTCCAGTGCATATAAATTGGTTGAAAAATCAAATCCGTGTCCTTGGGTGCATGCTTAGGTCCCATGTAAGAAATGGGAATGAATTTCAAACACCGGGGCACCGTTGATTGCCGGCAAAACATTGAGATGCGTAGTTTTTAAATTCTAGTAAATCCAAAACTCGTCTGAAATACATGGAACTTGGCATGCTATCATGGAGCGGCATCAACATGCCGTGGTACAAATTTTGTTCCATTTGGGGCAGGTTTGGGCATATTGTTTTTCAAAAAGGGGGGACTCCCTGGCCTCTGCATCAGAACGATGCATACGGTTTGTGGCAGGTTTGGGCATATGCTTCTGACAAACCGGAGCTTCTGACAACAAGCATGATGGTTTTCCTTAGGGAACGTCCCACCTTTGGTGATCAAACGATATCCATTGCCTCTTATTGCTTTCAATATTTTTTTCTCGTGTCAACATAGAACAACAGGAGTGTTGTGCGTATTTTTGTGATTTTTTGGGGTTCGATTGGACATTTTTATGCATTAAGTGAGTTTTCAATGCATTTTATGTGCATAATTTAAATTTTAAGTACATGCACATGCTCCAGTGCATATAAATTGGTTGAAAAATCAAATCAGTGTCCTTGTGTGCATGCTTAGGTCCCATGAAAAAATGGGAATGAATTTGAAACACCGGGGCACCGTTGATTGCCGGCAAAACATTGAGATGCCTGGTTTTTGAATTCTAGTAAATCCAAAACTCGTATGTAATTCATGAAACTTGGAATGCTATCATGTAGCGGCATCAACATGCGGTGGTACAAATTTATCCCATTTGGGGCAGGTTTGGGCATATGCTTCTCACAAACCGGAGCTTCTGACAACAAGCATGATGGTTTTCGGTAGGGAATGTCCCACCATTGGGGACAAAATGATATCCATTGCCTCTTATTGCTTTCAAATTTTTTCTCATGTCAACATAGAACAACAGGAGTGTTTTGTGAATTTTTGTGATTTTTCGGGGTTCGTTTGGACATTTTTATGCATGGACTGAGTTTTCAATGCATTTTATGTGCATAATTCAAATCTGAACTACATGCACATGCTCCAGTTCATATAAATTGGTTGAAAAATCAAATATGTGTCCTTGGGTGCATGCTTAGGTCCCATGCAAGAAATGGGAATGAATTTCAAACACAGGGGCACCGTTGATTGCCGGCAAAACATTGAGATGACTGGTTTGTAAATTGAAGTAAATCCAAAAATCGTCTGAAATTCAAGAAACTTGGCATGCTATCATGGAGCGGCATCAATATGCCGTGGTACAAATTTTCTCCCATTTGGGGCAGGTTTGGGTATATGCTTCTCACAAACCGGAGCTTCTAACAACAAGCATGATGGTTTTCGGTAGGGAATGTCCCACCTTTGGGGATGAAATGATATCCATTGCCTCTTATTGCTTTCAAGTTTTTTTCTCGTGTAAACATAAAACAACAGGAGTGTTGTGCGTATTTTTATGTTTTTCCGGTGTTCGTTTGGACATTTTTATGCATTAACTGAGTTTTCAATGCATTTTATGTGCATAATTTAAATTTGAACTACATGCACATGCTCCGGTGCATATAAATTGGTTGAAAATCAAATCTGTGTCCTTGGGTGCATGCTTAGGTCCCATGCAAGAAATCGGAATGAATTTCAAACACCCGAGCAGCGTTGATTGCCGGCAAAACATTGAGATGCATGGTTTTTAAATTCTAGTAAATCCAAAACTCATTCGAAATTCATGAAACTTGGCATGCTATCATGGAGCGGCATCAACATGCCGTGGTACAAATTTTGTCCAATTTGGGGCTGGTTTGGGTATATGCTTCTCACAAACCGGAGCTTCTTACAACAGGCATGATTGTTTTCGGTAGGGATCGTCCCACCTTTGGGGACGAAACGATATCCACTGCCTCTTATTGCTTTCAAATTTTTTTGTCGTGTCAACATAGAACAACAGGAGTGTTGTGTGAATTTTTGTGATTTTCGGGGTTCCTTTGGACATTTTTATGCATTAACTGAGTTTTCAATGCATTTTATGTGCATAATTCAAATTTTAACTACATGCACTTGCTCCAGGGCATATAAATTGGTTGGAAAATCAAATTTGTGTCCTTGGTTGCATGCTTAGGTCCCATGCAAGAAATGGGAATGAATTTCAAACACTGGGGCACCGTTGATTGCCAGCAAAACATTAAGATGCCTAGTTTTTAAATTCAAGTAATTCCAAAACTCCTCTGAAATTCATGAAACTTGGCATGCTATCATGGAGCGGCATCAGCATATCGTGGTACAAATTTTATCCCATTTGGGGTAGGTTTGTGTATATGCTTCTCACAAACGGGAGCTTCTCACAACAAGCATGATGGTTTTCAGTAGGGAACATCCCACCTTTGGGGAAAAACGATATCCATTGCCTTTTATTGGTTTCAAAAAAATTTCTCGTGTCAACATAGAACAACAAGAGTGTTGTGTCAATTTTTGTGATTTTTCAGGGTTCGTTTAGACATTTTCATGCATTAACTAAGTTTTCAATGCATTTTATGTGCATAATTCAAATTTGAAGTACATGCACATGTCCAAGTGCATATAAATTGGTTGAAAAATCAAATTTGTGTCCTTGGGTGCATGCTTAGGTTCCATGCAAGAAATGGGCATGAATTTCAAACACCGGGGCACCGTTGATTGCCGGCAAAACATTGAGATGCATGGTTTTTAAATTCTAGTAAATCCAAATTATGTTAACCATTCATGTGACGCCACATGTCTTGGTTTTAATGGCTATAGGTGGTGCCATATGGACAGTGCTTGACCTTGACTGAACGGGAGGCGTGTGAGCGCCGTCCGGTGCGCAGGCTGACTGAGAGGCGTACAAGCTGTCCTCGAGTGCGCAGGCTCACCAGGAAGCTTGCGAGCTGTACTTTGTGCAAGCTCACTGGGAAGTGAGCCCTTTAATTTCAATGGCCGTCTGCCTTGCTCGCATCCTCTCCATTAATGGCGCCCAAGCCGCAGTTTAATTCACTTTTTAATTATAAAACACTCATCACAAATGTTTTAGTTAGAACACCCGTATGCAAACCGACAGCTTCCCCAGGAAGCCAAGAGAAAATGTGCTGACCAGGATTTCTGCAGCTCTTGATTGCAAACGATTTAGATAGAACACCCGTATGCAAAGTGAGAGTAGCGCAGGATTTGTGCACCCCTTCAATGCAAACGGTTAGTCTGGATGACCCGTGTGCAACCACGTACAAACAATTTGGTAAGATTTGCATCTGTTATATTTGGTATGTTGCGAGTTGTCAAACTGGAAAGATTTACATTTGTTGATCTAGTAACGTTGCCATTTGTCAATCCTTTTAACACTGCGATTCGTCAAAATATGCAGCTAGAAATCATTAGCACTATGTAATATTTGCAACTAAAATTCAGTAATTAAGCATAGATTTCATTCATACATTAAGCAGTCGTTCTTATTTATACAAACAGTTCAACTTGACAGCTGAACCGACCAAACTTCTCCCCAATTATTGCCAACCACGTACTAAAATAGCTAGTTCAACTATATATACTAGCTAATTTTAAGTCCGTTGTATACTTCGATCACACATCTATAGTCAGATGAACTGAACAAAATAGCCCCTAAATACTACTACTACCATGGAGGGGCTTTGTGCTACTTTCGGCAGCCTCTCCTCTGCCGAGCGCGCTCAGTAAGAGACGAAGGAGGAGGAGGATCATACCAACGAGCTAGACAAATGCAATACGGTGTCTGCCACTGTTGCACGTTCAGCGACGCTCGCCAGCTCAAACGCCCACTGCCGCTCCAGACGATCCCTCTCGAAGTGGCCGGACTGCTCGCAGATCTCCTGATTCCTCGCCTCTGTGTCGGCATGTGTTGCGACCACGGCTGAGGTAAGGCTCTTTGCATGCTGGACGAGGCACTCCTCCTCTTCCCGTAGGAACTCGATGTAGCGCGCAAGGACGCTGGCACATGTGCGGGCCTCCACCTCCGTGCCCCTCCTTCAGGTGGTGGTGGCAGAGTGGGTGATGATCCCGGCGGTCGACAGTGGGCTGGCGGCCACGGCAACCGAAGATGGGGTGGCGGACACGACCACCACCTCCCTCCTTCGGGCCGTGGTGGCGGAGCGGGTTATGGCCATGATGGCTAGCAGTGGGGTGGCGGCCACGACGGCCACCTCCCGCCTTCATGCCGCGACGGCAGAGCGGGAGATGGCCCTGCCTTTCGACGGTGGTGTGGCGGCAACGGCGGCCGGCAACAGCTGCCGACGGGCAGCGGTGGCGGAGCGTGTGGTGGGTGTTCCGCACACACCCAACAGGGATGCCACGCGCACTACACTACACCGAGGACAGCGCCACCGCTGCGGTGTAGCCTCCCAGCTGGAGCTGTCCTCTGATGACGGCAGAGTGGCTGAACGACGACAATAGACCAGTGCCATTGGCGAGTGTGGAAGAAGTAGACGAGATAAGCTACAGGGAGGGAGGGGAAAATGTGACGTAGGACTCGCCGGCTGTGAGGGTTTTTATAGCAGGCCGGTAAGCATTGGGATTTTGGGGGATTTCACTGAGTCGGGTGGGAAGCATGTGCGGGAACCAGCAAGGTTGCGTGGGAACGGGGTCACCGATGATTCATTGGTGCCACCGTTTGGCCAAAAGAACGCCCCCGCGCGCTGCGCAAGCTTGCGTTGTAAGCCGTCTGCGGCAGCGGGGTGACAAGACGTGCAAGAGGAGGACGAGAGGACACGTGCAAATACAGTTAATAAAAAAACATTTGCGATTTCATTACCTACTATACCCCCGTCCTGGTTTATAAGTAGGATTTATTAACTAATAAAATACGAATGCATGTCTCCATAGATTATATCGTTGGAGCCGTATTTGAACATAGTTTCCAGCTATACAATTTTTGTAACATGCATTAACACTTTTTTGGTTAAAATTAAGGTTATACACCAGCAAGCGTTTGCCCGCAACACACATGGCTTATTCCATCACAAACAGCTCTGAAGGATCAATTTTCTACCACGTATCGCACACGCAACTCTAATCTGATTCGTGCTTGATGTCTCCGACTTCGCTTGCACAGTTCGCCTTATTTGCCGCGTATCACTGTGCCATTGCCACCTCTTGAGCACTGCGTTGGATTTCCTGAAGAGGAAGGGATGATGCAGCAAAGTAACGTAAGTATTTCCCTCAGTTTTTGAGATCCAAGGTATCAATCCAGTAGGAGGCTACGCTCAAGTCCCTCGTACCTACACAAAAACAATAGCTCAACACAATCAACGCGCTTAGGGGTTGTCAATCCCTTCACGGTCACTTACGAAAGTGAGATCTGATAGAGATGATAAATAATATTTTTGGTATTTTTGGTATAAAGATGCAAAGTAAATAAAGTAAAAGCAAAGTAAAAGCAAAGCAATAATAAAGTAATGGAGATTGATATGATGAGAAAGAGACCCGGGGGCCATAGGTTTCACTAGTGGGTTCTCTCAAGGGCATAAGTATTCTATGGTGGGTGAACAAATTACTGTTGAGCAATTGACAGAATTGAGCATAGTTATGAGAATATCTAGGTATGATCATGTATATAGGCATCACGTCCGAGACAAGTAGACCGAAACGATTCTGCATCTACTACTATTACTCCACTCATCGACCGCTATCCAGCATGCATCTAGAGTATTAAGTTAAAAACAGAGTAACTCCTTAAGCAAGATGACATGATGTAGAGGGATAATTTCATGCAACATGATAAAAAGCCAATCTTGTTATCCTCGATGGCAAGGATACAATACGTGCCTTGCTGTCCCTTCTGTCACTGGGAAAGGACACCGCAAGATCGAACCCAAAGCTAAGCACTTCTCCCATGGCAAGAACAACCAATCTAGTAGGCCAAACCAAACTGATAATTCGAAGAGACTTGCAAAGATAACCAATCATACATAAAAGAATTCAGAGAAGATTCAAATATTATTCATAGATAGACTTGATCATAAACCCACAATTCATTGGTCTCAACAAACACACCGCAAAAAGAAGATTGCATCGAATATATCTCAACAAGAGAGGGCGAGAACATTGTATTGAGATCCAAAAAGAGAGAAGAAGTCATCTAGCTACTAGCTATGGACCCGTAGGTCTGAAGTAAACTACTCAAACTTCATCGGAGGGGCTTGGATGATGATGTAGAAGCCCTCCGTGATCGATGCCCCCTCCGGCGTAGCTCCGGAACAGGCCCCAAGATGGGATCTCGTGGATACAGAAAGTTGCGGCGGTGGAATTAGGTTTTTCGCTCCGTCTCTGGTCGTTTGGGGGTACGTGGATATATATAGGAGGAAGAAGTACGTCGGTGGAGCTTCGAGGGGCCCACGAGGCAGGGGGCGCGCCCTAGGGGGGCGCCCCCTACCCTCGTGAGCACCTCGTGGCTTTCTTGACGGAGGGTCCAAGTCTCCTGGATCTTATCTGATGAGAAGATCACGTTTCCGAAGGTTTCATTCCGTTTGGACTCCGTTTGATATTCCTTTTCTTCGAAACCCTAAAGCAGGCAAAAAACAACAATTCTGGGCTGGGCCTCCGGTTAAGAGGTTAGTCCCAAAAATAATGTAAAAGTGGAAAATAAAGCCGAATAATGTCTAAAACAGTAGATAATATAGCATGGAGCAATCAAAAATTATAGATAAGTTGGAGACGTATCAAGCATCCCCAAGCTTAATTCCTGCTCGTCGGTAAATGATAAAAACAGAATTTTTAATGCGGAGTGCTACTTGGCATATTTTTAATGTAATTCTTCTTAATTGTGCTATGAATATTCAGATCCGAAAGATTCAAGACAAAAGTTCATATTGACACAAAAATGATAATACTTCAAGCATACTAACTAAGCAATTATGTCTTCTCAAAATAACATGGCCAAAGAAAGTTCATCCCTACAAAATCATATAGTTTAGTCATGTTTAATTTTCGTCACACAGGAATGCTATCATCATGCACAACCCCGATGACAAGCCAAGCAATTGTTTCATACTTTAGCAATCTGAAACCTATAAACTTTCACGCAATATATGAGCGCGAGCCATGGACATAGTACTATGGGCAGAATAGAATATAATGAGGGGGGTTATGTGGAGAAGACAAAAAAGGAGAAAGTCTCACATCAACGAGGCTAATCAATGGGCTATGGAGATGCCCACCGGTTGATATTAATGCAAGGAGTAGGGATTGCCATGCAACGGATGCACTAGAGCTATAAATGTATGAAAGCTCAACAAAAGAAACTAGTGGGTGTGCATCCAACTTGCTTGCTCACGAAGACCTAGGGCACTTGAGGAGGCCCATTGTTGGAATATACAAGCCAAGTTCTATAATGAAAAATTCCCACTAGTATATGAAATTGATAACATGAGAGACTCTCTACTATGAAGATCATGGTGCTACTTTGAAGCACAAGTGTGGTAAAAGGATAGTAACATTGTCCCTTCTCTCTTTTTCTCTCATTTTTTTGGACCTTCTCCTTTTTTATGGCCTTTCTCTTTTTTTGGGCGTTCTCTTTTTTTATGGTCTTTATTTTTTCTATACCTCACTTGGGACAATGCTCTAATAATGATGATCATCACACTTCTATTTATTTACAACTCAAAAATTACAACTCGAAACTAGAACAAAGATGACTCTATGTGAATGCCTCTGGCGGTGTACCGGGATATGCAATGAACCAAGAGTAACATGTATGAAAGAATTATGAATGGTGGCTTTGCCACAAATACTATGTCAACTACATGATCATGCTAAGCAATATGACAATGATGAATGTGTCATGATGAACGGAATGATGTAAAGTTGCATGGCAATATATCTCGGAATGGCTATGGAAATGCCATAATAGGTAGGTATGGTGGTTGTTTTGAGGAAGATATAAGGAGGTTTATGTGTGAAAGAGCGTATCATATCACGGGGTTTGGATGCACCGGCGAAGTTTGCGCCAACTCTCAATGTGAGAAAGGGCAATGCACGGTACCGAAGAGGCTAGCAAGGATGGAAGGGTGAGAGTGCGTATAATCCATGGACTCAACATTAGTCATAAAGAACTCACATACTTATTGCAAAAATCTACAAGTCATCAAAAACCTCGGCACTACGCGCATGCTCCTAGGGGGATAGATTGGTAGGAAAAGATCATCGCTCGTCCCCGACCGCCACTCATAAGGAAGACAATCAAATAACACCTCATGTTTCAAATTTGTTGCATAACGTTTACCATACGTGCATGCTACGGGACTTGCGAACCTCAGCACAAGTATTTCTCAATTTCACAACTACTCAACTAGCACGACTTTGATATTATTACCTCCATATCTCAAAACAATAATCAAGCATCAAACTTTTCTTAGTATTCAGCACACTCATAAGAAAGTTTTATTATTAATCTTGCATGCCAAGCATATTAGGATTTTAAGCAAATTACCATGCTATTAAGACTCCCAAAAAAATATAAGTGAAGCATGAGAGATCAATAGTTTCTATAAAACAAATCCACCACCGTGCTCTAAAAGATATAAGTGAAGCATTAGAGCAAAATTATAAAACTCAAAAGATATAAGTGAAGCGCATAGAGTAAAACTATAGAGCTCAAAAGATATAAGTGAAGCACATAGAGTATTCTATCAAATTCCAAATCATGTATGGCTCCCTCAAAAGGTGTGCACAGCAAGGATGATTGTGGTAGACTAACAAGCAAAGACTCAAATCATAAAAGACGCTCCGAGCAAAACACATATCATGTGGTGAATAAAAATATAGCTCCAAGTAAAGTTACCGATAGAAGTAGACGAAAGAGGGGATGCCTTCTAGGGAATCCACAAGCTTTGGCTTTAGGTGTCCTTAGATTATCTTGGGGGTGCCATGGGCATCCCCAAGCTTAGGTTCTTGCCACTTCTTGTTCCATAGTCCATCAAATCTTTACCCAAAACTTGAAAACTTCACAACACAAAACTTAAAGTAGAAAACTCGTGAGCTCCGTTAGCAAAAGAAAACAAAAGACCACTTCAAGGTACTGTAATTAACTCATTAATTATTTATATTGGTGTTAAACCTACTGTATTCCAACTTCTCTATGGATTATAAACTATTTTACTAGCCATAGATTCATCAAAATAAGCAAACAACACACGAAAAACAGAATCTGTCATAAACAGAAGAGTCTGTAGTAATCTGTAGCTACCGCAAGATATGGAACCCCAAAAATTCTAAAATAAATTTATGGACGTGAGGAATTTATCTATTAATCATATTCAAAAAGAATTAACTAAATATCACTTTCCAAATAAAAATGACAGCAGTTCTCGTGAGCACTAAAGTTTCTGTTTTTTACAGCAAGTTCAACAAGACTTTCCCCAAGTCTTCCCAACGGTTCTACTTGGCACAAGCACTAATTAAACACAAAAAACACAACCAAAACAGAGGCTAAATAATTTATTTATTGAATAACAGCAAGGATAAATATTGGGTTGACTCCCAACAAGCACTTTTCTTTAAATCCTTAAAGCTAGGCATTGATAATTTTAATGATGCTCACATGAAAGACAAGAATTGAAGCACAAACAGAGCATCATAAAACACGTGACAAACACATCTAAGTCTAACATACTTCCTATGCATAGGCATTTTATAGGCAAACAAATTATCAAGGCAAGCAAAAACTAGCATATGCAAGGAAGCGGAAAGAAACAATAGCAATTTCAACATAACGAGAGGTAATTTAGTAACATGAAAATTTCTACCACCATATTTTCCTCCCTCATAATAATTGCATGTGGGATCATAAGAAAATTCAACAAAATAGCTATCACACAAAATATTTTCAACACGATCCATATGCATGCAAAGTTGACACTCTTCCAAAATAGTGGGATTAGCATTAACTAAAGTCATGACCTTTCCAAACCCACTTTTATCAAAAACTTCATAGATTGAACATTATCCAAATATGTGGGATCTAAAGTTGACATTCTTCCGAACCCACTTTCAATATTATTGCAAACATTATAATCAATATCATATTCATCATCATGGGGCTCAAATAAATTTTTAAGATCAAAAGAAGAATCACCCCAATCATGATCATTGCAACAAGTAGATGACATAGGAAAACTAGCATCCCCAAGCTTAGGGTTTTGCATATTATTAGCACAATTGACATTAATAGAATTTATAATAACATCATTGCAATCATGATTTTTATTCAAAGATCTATTGTGAATCACTTCATAAAATACTTCATCGCAATTTTCAGATTCACGAATTTCAAGCAAAACTCCATAAAGATAATCTAGTGCACAAAACTCACTAGCAATTGGTTCAACATAATTGGATCTCTTAAATAGATTAGCAAGCGGATGAGCATCCATAGATCTTAGGTTCTTTGTATAGTAATAAATAAACAACTATTCTAACCATATGAGCAAACAAGAAACGGGCAAAAGAGGCAAATGGGAAAGAGAGGGAGGATAGAGAGAGAGAGGGCGAATAAAATGGCAAGGGTGAAGTGGGGGAGAGGAAAACGAGAGGCAAATGGCAAATAATGTAATGCGGGAGATAGGGATTGTGATGGGTACTTGGTATGTTGACTTTTGCGAAGACTCCCCGGCAATGGCGCCAGATATTCTTCTTGCTACCTCTTGAGCACTGCGTTGGATTTCCCCGAAGAGGAAGGGATGATGCAGCAAAGTAGCATAAGCATTTCCCTCAGTTTTTGAGAACCAAGGTATCAATCTAGTAGGAGGCTACGCTCGAGTCCCTTGGACCTACACAAAAACAATAGTTCAACGCAACCAACGCGCTTAGGGGTTGTCAATCCCTTCATGGTCACTTACGAAAGTGAGATCTGCTAGAGATGATAAATAACATTTTTGGTATTTTTGGTATAAAGATGCAAAGTAAATAAAGTAAAAGCAAAGTAAAAGCAAAGCAATAATAAAGTAATGGAGACTGATATGATGAGGAAGAGACCCGGGGGCCATAGGTTTCACTAGTGGCTTCTCTCAAGAGCATACGTATTCTAGGGTGGGTGAACAAATTACTGTTGAGCAATTGACAGAATTGAGCATAGTTATGAGAATATCTAGGTATGATCATGTATATAGGCATCACGTCTGAGACAAAGTAGACCGAAATGATTCTGCATCTAGTACTATTACTCCACTCATCGACCGCTATCCAGCATGCATCTAGAGTATTAAGTTAAAAAAAGAGTAATGCCTTAAGCAAGATGACATGATGTAGAAGGATAATTTCATGCAATATGATAAAAACCCCATCTTGTTGTCCTCGATGGCAACGATACAATACGTGCCTTGCTGCCCCTTCTGTCACTGGGAAAGGACACTGTAAGATCGAACCCAAAGCTAAGCACTTCTCCCATGGCAAGAACAACCAATCTAGTAGGCCAAACCAAACTGATAATTCGAAGAGACTTGCAAAGATAACCAATCATACATAAAAGAATTCAGAGAAGATTCAAATATTATTCATAGATAGACTTGATCATAAACCCACAATTCATCGGTCTCAACAAACACACCGCAAAAAGAAGATTACATCGAATAGGTCTCCACAAGATAGGGGGAGAACATTGTATTGAGATCCAAAAATAGAGAAGAAGCCATCTAGCTACTAGCTATGGACCCGTAGGTCTGGAGTAAACTACTCACACTTCATCAGAGGGGCTTGGATGATGTTGTAGAAGCCCTCCGTGATCGATGCCCCCTCCGGCGGAGCTCCGGAACAGGCCCCAAGATGGGATCTCATGGATAGTAGAAAGTTGCGGCAGTGGAATTAGGTCTTTGGATCCGTCCCCGATCATTTGGGGGTACGTGGATATATAGGAGGAAGAAGTACGTCGGTGGAGCTTCGAGGGGCCCATGAGGCAGGGGGCGCGCCCTAGGGGGCCCTACCCTCGTGAGCACCTCGTGGCTTTCTTGACGGAGGGTCCAAGTCTTCTGGATATTATCTGATGAGAAGATCACGTTTCCGAAGGTTTCATTCCGTTTGGACTCCGTTTGATATTCCTTTTCTTCGAAACCCTAAAACAGGCCAAAAACAACAATTCTGGGCCGGGCCTCCGGTTAATAGGTTAGTCCGAAAAATAATATAGAAGTGGAAAATAAAGCCCAATAATGTCTAAAACAGTAGATAATATAGCATGGAGCAATCAAAAATTATAGATACGTTGGAGACGTATCAGCCATCATCTGCTCGCGTCCCTCGGCAAGCTCTACTCGCCGTTAGGCCCGGCAGCGTGCTGTGCTTGCCATTAGGTGCCGCGGCGCACTCAGTCGCGTCCGTTGGCGCGCTCTGCTCGCGTCCGTCAGCGCGCTCGGCTTGTGGACAACTTTTCCTTGAGGTGACCGCGGAGCACTCTGCTCGCGTCCCTCCGCGCGCACTCTGCCAGCGGTTGGGCGTGCGCACGATCACATTGGGGGGCCCATGTGCATGCGGTTGCGTCGTGTGTGTTACCACGCGATGTAGTTAGGTGCGGCATGATGGAGTTACGCGCTGCAAATTAGAACTGCCATCAGGGCCTGCCGATATTCCTAGTCGTCCGGCTTCCCCTTTAATTCCCGCAACCATTATAACCTTAGTCTCTTCAACCTTTCGATCACGCCCCACAACACAACAAGCACACCCACGACGACACATAGAGAGGGGATGTCCGACGGTGTTCCAATGGAGTTCGGCGATCATAGAGTGGAGACCCACGCGAGGGAGACGGATCTCTCGATGGTGTACACCATCGACCCGGCTGTGGTGGACGACTACATCAACAGCATTGAGCAGTTGCTTGCTAGAGACAAGTACAAGGTCGTCGGCATCGACCTCCAGTACACCACCGGTTGTCCCGGCATAGATTAGAAGGTTGTCATCGCCCAGTTGTGCGTGCGCCATCATGTCCTCATCTACCACTACTGCATGGCCATAGAGCCTTCCGATCGTTTCAATAGGTTTGTCAACATCACCGACTACAAGTTCGCCACGGTGGATACCAAAGATGATGTAAAAGCGCTCAGTGTTATGGGCTAGGCCTACAAGAACCTTGTCGAAATCCGTGACCACTACAGGGTCTAGGGCAGCACAAAGCAGGGCTCCCTAGTTGAACTCCCCATGGCCATCATCGACCCCTACTATGAAAAGATGAAGCAGGATGCCGAGAGAACAAGTCCCGTATCCTAGCACAAGGGCTGGATGCGGCAACTGGATGAACCTCGCCTCAGGTTCGCGGCCAAGAACGTGTACACATGCTACGAGATGCAAATGCGGATCGTTGACATGAGGAAGTGCCTCGTTACCCAAATCGATGAGCCCGGATCGAGCCACAAGAAGAGCAAGTGTCACAAGAAGTAGATGATGGTCAGATGATCATTTATGCTAGTTAATCATGCATGTAATATATAGTTTACTTTATTGGTGTTTGTGGAAATGTCATGTGTGTAGTAGTCATCTATGTAATTATGCATGTAATAGTTTACTTTGGTTTATGCAAATGCCATGGTTGTAGTAGCCACCTATGCAAGTGGATGTTTAATTTGGTTATGCAAGCATGTCCTTATAAGTGTGTGTGTATATATATGTTGTTGTTCTATATGCAATCCCATCGCACAACACACACATCTTATTAGCAGCAACCGTCTGTGTTCTTATCGGTCTTCAGACACACACCTGTTTGCCGCGTATCACACACATCTTGTTAAGTTGAACCGTTTCTGTTCTCATGTCTCAACGCAAACAGTGTATCCGAGTGAACCGCATGCCGTATATCACACACACATATGATTTGTCTGACCGTTTCTTTTGTGTTGCCTAATCACAAACAGTTCATCCGAGTGAACCTTATGCTGTGTATCGCACACACCTCCATCTGGCTGCCTGTTTCTTTTGTTCGTCCTCATCGCAAACAGTTCATTGAACTGAACTGTATGCCCTTCATCTCACACGCAACTAAAACCTGAACCGTGTTTGATGCATCCGTCATCGCAAACGTTTTACACATTTCTGACGGTTTTCATACAGCACCGTTTGCGATTATGGCATCGCACACAGTTTCTCGAAGGGTCTATTATCATAGTGTATGATACTACCTTTAATTAATTATAGCGCATAGTATAATACATAGAGTATAGTATCATAGATCATATTTATTGCCATGCATGACACAAATTAGCATCGGATTTAACATGATACGGTATCTACCTATATGTTACTCTAACCCTCTCTATATATATTTAATTCTTTGCCACATCAGCATACTTGCTATTTTTGAGTGCATGACATCGTCGGCTATGATACCACCACTATGGCCAGCCTTATATAGTGGGGAATATCATATACTATATATAGTATCATGCATATGATACAAGTGTATGATACTACGTACGTACCTTCATAGTGCATATATAGTATCATAGAGTAGTATATATCATAGATGACCGTATTTATGGCCATGCATGACACAAAGTAGTATAGCATTTATTATATATATATATATTACCGTATCTACCTATGTTACTGCTTCTTTGCCACATCATCATATTTGCTATTCCCGAGTGCATGATACCGGCTATGATACCCCCACTATGGCCACCCTAATAAGGTTGGTCGTAATATGGGAGTATCGAGCGGTATGATGCATGCCAACTAGACTTTTTGGATGATGTGGCACACAGTCAAATGAGGAAAGAAAGGGTGTGGTATCATATCATGATACTGTATCATATTAAATGGTGTACTACTTTGTGTCATGCATGGCAATTAATAAGGCAACCTAAGATACTAACTTATGATACTATGCATGCGCGTATTACGGAGGTATTACCGATCATATACTAGTATTATGCATATATACTCCCTCCTTTACGGTTTATAGGCTTATCTCAAAATTTTAGTTTTCCCATTTTATAAGGCTCAATTTGGTTGTTCCCCATCACATGTTCAGATTCCAAGGTGCATTAAATCATTGCATGCAAGTACTAAGAGAAAGTTGACCAATGCATGTACTTTATGCATGCATATATTGCAATTAATACATTGGAAAACATAATTTTTTGAGGAAAACAAAAGCATTAGTTGGGTGTTTTTGCAAACTACAAAAAGTATTCCACCACTCACCATCTACCTTGGTTGGTGAGATTTTTGAATTGAGCCATATAAGGCTGGTTGTAATGGGGAGTATCATATACTAGTATCATGCATATGATATATACTAGTGTATGATACTACTTCTGTAATGCATAGTATCATAAGTTAGTATCTTAGGTTGCCTTATTAACTCTCATGCATCACACACAGTAGTACAACATTTAATATGACACGGTATCATGATATGATACCACATCCTCTCTTTCCTCATTTAATTGTGTGCCACATCATCCAGAAAGTCTAGTTGGCATGCATGATACCGATTATGATACTACCATTACAACCAGCCTAAACCGGAAAGGAGAGAGTATGAGACTAGCCACAATGGAGAATAACATACACTAGTAACATACACATATCCCTCGACTATGTTACTACCTTCATAGTGGGTAGTAACGTAAGTGTAGTGTCACGCAAAGCTTCATTTGTTAGGTTATAGACTCATATTGCACTGGGACATGTGATGCTACAGTAACTAGCTAAGTTACTGAAACTATCTCTCTCCTCATTAACTTATTGCCACATAAGCAAGTTTGCTGATTTGGAGTCGATGTTACTGCTGAAGTTACTCCCACTATGGCTAGTCTGATACTAGCTACTATATGATATACTAGCTACCTCACTAAGAGCATCATTGATAATACAACCAATGGTCGGCTATAAGAAGTTGTCATGTCATATATAGCCAACCTCTTAGCGGGCATGCACAATAATAAGTTTGAAATATGTACTAGTTTATCAATAGTTGGCTCACCTTGCATCCTCACAAAGTGTCTTGGGTCTCGTGTTGCAGCTGGCTCTGCTAACCAAGAGCCCGCTTCTCTTCTCTCTCCTCTTATCTTTCCTCCAACTAATAAGCACATGTATATTATTCTATTCCTTATAGCCTTCTTAGACTACCCACGGTGGGAGTAACATAGGTAGTAACATCACACGTATCTAGATAAAATAGATGATGTACTAGCAAGAAATAAATGAAGAAAGAGAGGATAGTGGTAACATAGCTAGTTACTAGTAGTATGAGTAACATCACACATCTCAAGGCAAGATGAGTCTATAGCCTAATAAATGAAGTGTTGCATGTTACTACACATATGTTACACCCCACTATAGTGGTAGTAACATAGACTAGTAACATATGCATGTTACTAGTCTATGTTACTACCCATTGTGGCTAGTCTTATGTCACTCTATTATACTTGCTCTAATGCATAGTATCATAGAGTAGCTAGTATCATATGTAGTACTTTATTTATATTGCCATGCATGACACATAGTAGCATAGCATTTATTATGATACGATTTCATGATATGATACTTAACCCTCTCTTTCTTCATTTAATTCTATGAAAGCTCATCAAAATTGCCTAGCATGATACTAGCTATGATACCCCCTTACTATCACCCTAGCAAAGAAGGTGTAGAGGTCATTTGTGCGTCGCTTTGTGAGTTTTCATCCGTTTGTTCGAGAAGTGGGGACAAGTTTCACACATTTCGTCCGCAAGGTGCGGCCACTGGTGTAGGCCTAGTTGGTATTTTAATTAAAGGAAATACAGATGGAGTTCAGACATCATCAAAATCGATGTGTGCCCGTGGCGTGCTCTCACGACCCCGTGGAAAAAAATTGGTAAAGTTTAGCACAAGTTTTGATGACCACTCCTTCCAAACCGGAGCATCTCACAATAAGGATCATGGTTTCCAAAAGAAGACGTGTCAATTCAAACTCCTGTGGCTGGTGACTTCATCATTTGGCCTTATAAAAATTTCCACGGTATACAGTCACCATTATACCACGGGTTTGATTTTCTGGCGCATTTCAGGTATCTATAGCCATATTTAAGACATTTTTTTGAGATTAACGTGCATTTTGTGCATAAAAATAAAATTTCAACCGGAACTGCATGTGCTGAAAGGGATGAGGATCGCCGTTCGATCGGGGAGCATCCAAGGATGCAGACGTATGATCCGTGGGGTTTGGGTTCTGGCCAATCAGAAAGCACGACTCAGATCATGCGCGGAGTGGCAGGGTTTGGTCGGCACACGGCTTTCATCAATGAACTGTGTTCTATTCGCAAACCAGATTGCATATTTTTGTTCACACATACTGTAGTAATATCAATTGAGTGTGCTACCTCTATGATATAATGATAATGATAATAATAATAATAATAATAATAACAAATAATTTGTATTCATTGCCTGAGCTGACAACATATCAACATCAACATATTAATGGTTCTTACATCAACAGAAAACCAGGCATAACTCACAAATTCAGTACACGCGATAGTTCTAAATTGAACGAATTAAGTTGCAGGGTAGGCATAAAGACTAGTCTTACGGCTTAATTCCCATGTACATGGGGGAATTGGGATCATTAAGTTCACCCCGAATGAACTTGGGGTTTTTAATGATTTTATGCTACTCTGTTACACGAGTGCGTGATCCCTTGATTGGCAACTCATCAAATTCATCATACTCGTCCTCATCGGCAACATCATCGACACCCAGTACCATTCTCTTCCCATGCATCGCTAAATGGCAGTTCTTATGCAAGGGGTCTTCCACAAAGAATATCTGGGTAGCATCACTGGCAAGAATGAATGGGTCCGCGTGATATGCCATCGTTGTCCTCTTAACACAGGTATTCCTGTACTCATCAATCCTTACCTGACCAAGAGGGATACATGCGCACCTGAATAATTCCACCTTAGCTTTCACATAGTCAAGCTCCCAAATCTATTTGATTGTTCCATAGTACACCCTTTTATCAGCTTCATTTTACAGTTATGCATTCTATTTGAACAAAGCTGTTCTGATACGAGGTCTTCTGATCATGTTCCTCAGTGTAGAACGTGTATTTATTTATGTCATATGCTTGGTACGTCAACACTGTAGGTGATAGCTTTTGTGCCAACCACGTAGCAATGTCATCGATGGATCCTTGTGCCAAACGATTCTTCAGCCATTCGGCGTAGTTCTTAGTGTGCTCCTTCATCTCCACATCTGATGAAGGCACCATTGGTAAGATGCTTTGGAGTATCTACGCCAAGTGTTCTTCGGCATAAGCAATGAGAACTGGGCTATTAAGCAGTACTGTCAAATGGGTTTTCTCTGCCAATACTCCGGGTGCAGTGATTTGCGTGCTAGCAAGGATCGGCTTACCTTTCATCCTTCCTTCATGGTGAGAGAGGGGCAAACCTATAGGTCTTTGTTTCATGTATTCGGTGCAAAACTCAACCACCTCCTCCGCGGTATAACCTTGTAGGATGCTTGCCTCTGGATGGTTTCAGTTCCGACAAAAGCGCTTCCGTATTCCCACGAACCTCTCTAAGGGACACATGTTGCGAAGAAACACGAGACCACAATACTTTATCTCCTCGACAAGGTGCACAATGAGATGGACCATGACATCAAAGAATGACGGTGGGAAAAACATCTCTAGGTTGGACAATAATCTTGCAATATCATCTTGCATATGATCCAACTCTTCAGGATTTACAACTTTCTGCCATAGTTGGTTGAAGAAATCACAGAGCTCAACAAGTGTGTTTCTTATACCTTTGTCCATCAGATTCCTGATGGCCATTGGGAGGATTTGTGTCAACATTACGTGGCAATCATGTGACTTCACGTGTCCCAACTTCATTTTACCTGAGCTCACATCCATGAGACTTCTGATGTTTGTGCAGTAGGAAGAGGGTGTCTTAGCTGGCAACAAATAGGTGAAGAACTGTGTTGCTTCTTTTGTACTGAAATTGTAACTCTGACGAGCTTTGATGAGTTTGTCATCATCTTCTGCTTCACTCTTGCGTGTTGATTGATCAGCAAGCATATCGAGCCATGAACCGTCACCATCCTTTCTTTTACCTTTAATCTTGAGCAGAGTACCAAGGATGCTTTCACATATGTTCTTCCCTATGTGCATGGCATCGATGCAGTGACGTACATGTAGAATCTCCCAGTAAGGTAATTTCCAGAACACCGATTTCTTCTTAAACACATGACCCTTGGGTGTTTGTTTCACCGTCAAAGGGTGTTCTTGACAAGCACAACATTAAATTTTTTAGCCATCAGTACAAAAAAAAGACACACTCGTGACATTTTAGGCTGAACGGAAATTTTTGTGTCATACTTATGACACTTCTATGATGATAATTGTGACAAAACTCGGTATCATCATAGATGTGGTGGGTTCCTACTTCTATGACAAAAAATCATGACAGAAAATGGGCTTTTCATCCTGGGCGGGCCGAAGATGCAGTTGCATGACATTCTTTGGGCCGTCCATGACGAAAAAGCCTTGGTAGAAGCGAGGGCGAGGAAAATATCGGGGAGTTCCCGGTTACGGTGGGTGGTCGGGGGTCGAGCGATGCGCGTTTTTCTCGTACGTATGAGCCTGTGTGCGAGGTCTTGCGCTCTAACTGAACCCGGGCGAGGCATTGGGATCTAACTGAACCCGAGCGATTGCACTGCAGGCTATGTATTACTGAACCCGAGCGATCGATCGATCCCTTGTTGTTAACTGAACCCGACTGATTCCTTCGCTACCGCTGCTAACTGAAGCCGATCGATGTTTCCTCTGGATGAACAGTGAGCGTTGTTGGGGGGTTTGGATGAACAGTTCCTGGTGGGGGGTTGGATGAACAGGACCCCGTGGTAGTAGAGGTCATTGCTGCTGGATGAACAGTACCCCGATCGATCGAGCCTATGGATGAACATGACCCAGTGGAGGGCTGGATGAACAGGACCCCGTGCAGGCTGGATGAATAGTAGCCGGTGGAGGGCTGGTTGAACAGCAGCCGATGGAGGGTTGGATGAACAGTTGCCCGTGGAGGGGTGGTTGAACATGACCCCATGGAGAGGGCTCGTTGAATAGTAGCCGATGGAGGAGCGCGCGGTGGAGGCTGGATGAATAGGAGCCCGTGAATGAACAGTCGCATGTGGAGGCTGGAGGAGGTCGACGGTGGATGAACAGCAGCCTGTGGAGGCAGTCGACGGTGGAGATGAACAGTATCCCATGGAGTCCCATTTTGTCGTACGCCACACCCCTCCTGATGAACAGGACCCCTGTTCTGACAGTAGCGCTCCAACACAAGTTCGTTTCCTCTGTTTTGCGGTACGCCACACCCCTCCCGATCAACAGGACCCCATTTCCACCATAGGAGGCCCGTTTCCTCCGTTTTGCGGTACGCCAGACCCCTCCCGATGATCAGGATCCCATTTCGACCATGGCCGGTCAAACACAAGGCTAATTCCTTCGTTCTGCGGTACGCTAGGCCTCTTTTCCATTGGCTGTTCCGTCCATGCCGGTTGGCTCCCGATGAACACGACGACACATTCCATCCCGACCCAACCGGTTGCCTCCCCATGATCACGACGAGGGTGCAGCTTCTCCGTTCCGACCCAGCCATGTACACGAGCCCTGGCTGTACATATGCACGAGTAGGCGTTCGAGACCCCGCCCATATGTACGTATGTACCATATTTTCTTTCTTGCACCCTGGCCGATGTACGTACGTGTACATGCTACGTGCGCGCCAGTACTACGACACGTGCGCACCTCTACATCGACCAGTATGTAAGTACATGTTCGCGACCAGAATGACAACGCTATGTACGCTTCGACCAGGTGGGTCCCGACTGTCAGGCACTTCCTTGCATGCGAAGATATAGCTGGTGGGTCCTAGCAGTCAGGGGGGGAATGTTTTTTTCACGAAATACGATGGCCCGTCCGGCGGGTCCCTGCTGTCAGGTGGAGGAATCATTATTTTTCGCGTAATAAGGAGGCACTTCCTTAACCATGTTGATCACGCCGCGCCGAGAGCACCAGGGAGGTGGACGATGGTGAGGCCTAGAAAGGGGACGATGCAGAGCCGGGGAAGACGTGGTGCCGGGGAAGACGCGTCAGTGGTTGCCCACGCGGAGAGGAGTACAAGGGTTCACTAGTTCGACTACAGTGTGAGGCTGTCGTCGCCGCAGAATAATAGGGGGTGTGGGTGAATAGAGGGATGGCCAGGCCAGCGGTGGGAGTAGTAGGGCACGGTGAGGCCTCCGTGGCATCACAGCCGGCCACGGGAGGTAGGAGCATGCGACACGACCAGTGCTGCTTTGGGAGGCTGGAGCAAGAAGACCAGAGGTTGAAGAAGCACCACAGCCGTTGGATGGATATCGTACAGTCACTAGTGATAGAATCGTTCATATTGACTAAGTTGACAAAGCCCTCCGTCCGCGTCGACTTAGTAGGCCCACAAGTCAGCCTCCCACTATGGTGGGTCCTAGCTAGCAGGGGGGTATTCTTTTTTTGTCTGTAATAAGGAGGCACTTCCTTGCATGCGAAGATATAGCTGGTGGGTCCGAGATGTCAGGGGGAGCATTCATTCTTTTTGGCATAATAAGGAGGTACTTGCTTGCGTGCGGCCATGGACCATGTGGGTCCCAACTGTCAGCCTCTCCATGTACGTCCCTCTTCCGATGTTGTCATTTGTTGACAATGTTGACCATGCTGTGACGCCCCCATTTTTACCGTACACTAATCATGCACGCAAATGTGTACGATCAAGATCAGGGACTCACGGGAAGATATCAAAACACAACTCTAGACACAAATTAAAATAATATAAGCTTTATATTACAAGCCAGGGGCCTCGAGGGCTCGAATACATCAGCTCGAATACAAACTAGTCAGCGGAAGCAACAATATTTGAGTAAAGACATCAGTTAAACAAGTTTGCCGTAAGAAGGCTAGCATAAAAGTAGCAACGCCTGGGACCTCCTAACTAATCCTCGAAGCCGAACTCCATGTAGAATCATCCTCAGGATCATCTGGCTCCTGGACTCCATCATCTGGTTGCGACATCCAAGAAGAATGGAAAAGGGGGAAAAGAGGGAGCAAAGCAACAGTGAGTACTCATCCAAAGTACTTGCAAGCAAGGATCTACACTACATATGCATTGGTATCAATGAAATGGGTAGTATCTGTGGACTGAACTACAGAATGCCAGAACAAGAGGGGGATAGGTAGTCCTATCGAAGACTACACTTCTAGCAGCCTCCATCTTGAAGCAGTAGAAGAGAGTAGATGGTAAGTTAACCAAGTATCATTGCATAGCATAATCCTACCCGGCGATCCTCCCCTCGTCGCCCTGTGAGAGAGCGATCGGTTGTATCTGGCACTTGAAAGGGTGTATTTTATTAAGTATCTGGTTCTAATTGTCATAAGGTCAAGGTACAACTCCGGGTCGTCCTTTTACCAAGTGACACGGCTATTCGAATAGATAAACTTCCCTGCAAGGGTGCACCATATTTCCCAACACGCTTGATCCCCTTTGGCCGCACACACTTTCCTAGGTCACGCCCGGCCACGAAAGATCAACACGTCGAGCCCCACCTAGCCACAGTAGAGAGGTCAGCACGCCGGTCTAAATCCTATGGAGCAGGAGTCTGGGCCCTCGCCCTTTGCACACCTGCACATTGCGAACGTGGCCGGTAAGCAGACCTTGCCTCCCTGATACAAGAGCAGGCGTTCCAGTCCAATCCTTCGCGCGCCGCTCAGTCGCTGACATCAAGAAAGCTTCGGCTGATACCACAATGTTGAGTGCCCATAACTGTTACCGCACAGTTGGTTAGTGCGTATAGGCCAGTGGCCAGACTCAGATCAAATACCAAGATCTTGTTAAGCGTGTTAATTGATGTAATCGCGGACGCCGACCAGGGCCAGGCCCACCTCTCTCCTAGGTGGTCTCAACTTGCCCTGTCGCTCCGCCACAAAGTAACAGTCGGGGGCCATCAGGAACCCAGGCCCACCTCTACCGGGATGGAACCAACTGTCCCTTCAGCCCCCACATCGGAATCACTTGCGGGTACTCTATGAGCCGACCCGAGTTTAGTCACCACATGTATCATATATAATAGCGTAGTATGTATAAACCCGTGATCACCTCTCGAAGTGACCACGACCCGATAATATAGCATAGCAGATGGATAAGAAAGTAGGGCCACTGATGATAAACTAGCATCCTATACTAAACATTTAGGATTGCAGGTAAGGTATCAACAACTGTAGCAACAATGAGAGGCTATGCAACAGGATAGGATTAATTGGAAACAGTAACATGCTACAATACTCTAATGCAAGCAGTAGAGAGAGGAATATGCGATATCTGGTGATCAAGGGGGTGGGGCCTTGCCTGGTTGCTCTAGCAAGGAGGGGTCATCTTCGATGTAGTCGAACACACGGACATCGGCAGCGGTCTCGGAGTCTACCGGAAAGAAGTAATGGAGGGGGAACACAATAAACAACCGAGCAATCAAATGTAACACAAAGCAATACGCGACAATATGTTGTGCTAGGGGTGACCTAACGCATGGCTACGCGATATAGGTGAAGGGGGAATTCAACCGGGAATGTTTTCCCAGTTCTGGAACTGTTTTAGACAGATGACTGGAGGGGAATGTTCCATGTTCAGATAGTTAGATGCATCTGACAGGTATGTTGGTAGCGTATTCAGGTTCGTCTCGTTTTTCTGAGCAACTTTCATGTAGAAAACATTTTCATCCGAGTTACGCTTGAATTTATATGAATTTTCAAAGTTTCATTAATATTCTGTAATTTCTGGATTTAATACTAATTCGAAAATAATAGTAAAATGCTATGTGCACACACTAAAGTGTACACAACAGGGTGCTATAGGAGGTGACAGGTGGGGACCTGTTGACTGCCCAGTCAGCAGTCAACAGTCAAAGCTGACAGTGTTGACTGGTCCAATTGACATATCGGGCCCACTTGTCGTAGAGGGGCTTTATTTGATCTTATCCACAGAAATAGTATAGGGGGTCCCACCTATCATAGGAACACTTTTATTTATCTTTTTTTAACAGATTGACTTAAAGGGGTGGTAGTTAGTAGATGGGGCCCATGTGTCATACACTAAGTAGGAGGGGGAATATTAACACTAATTGGGATTAGTCCCTAAACTAAACAAACGGGGCCGGACCCCAAATACAGAGGCACTGGCAGCCTCGCTGGGCATGCCCTCGCATGCAGGGGCCGACGACAACGCGACCAATAGCGGCGACCAGTGTGGCGGCACGGCGGACGGAGGCGAGCGCCGGGAACGGTGGCTCGAGGCGGCGCGGGGAGAAGAGGTCGGAGGCGGGCGTCGAGTGCAGGAAGTGCCGGTGGGCGTCGTAGCGGCGGGGCGAGCAGGGGGAGAGGGAGGCAGGGGTGAGACTAGCAGCGGCAGCTGCGCTACCGGTGGCGAGCGGGAGGCGATTTGTAGGCGACGGCGGCGAAGCGGAGCAGGGCCCGGGCAGGCGCGATAGCGGGGGTAGGCGGGGCGAGGGTGCGGCCGGTCAGCCGGCGACCCGGGCACGGACGGCGAGCATGGGCAAGTGCGCCGCGGGTGACGGCAGCTATGGCGTAGTAGCAGCGGGCAGAGTAGGACCGAGCGGCGCTGGACATGGTCGGGGCGAGGCCACGAGTGGGCCGGGGCGCGGTCAGGTGGTTGGCAAGACGGGGCTGGCGAGGTGTAACACCCACGATGCGGCTATATCTCCCACGTGTCGGAGCACGACTTAGAGGCATAACCGCATAGTAGGCATGTCGCAAGAGGGGTAATCTTTACACATCCCATGTACTGAATAAGAGAGGGATAAAGAGTTGGCTTACAATGGCCACTTCACACAATACATAAGAATAGCATTACATCATCTAGAGTACAATCAAGGCCCGACTATGAAACCAAAATAAAGAAAGACCACCCCTATTGCTAGATCCCCTATCGCCCCAACTGGTCTCCACTACTGATCGAAAGGGAACGAAACAACACAATGAACACGATCTTCATCGAGCTCCCACTTAAGCTCAGCTGCGTCATCTGCACTGGTATCAATGGCACCTGCAACTGGTTTTGGAAGTAATCTGTGAGTCATGGGGACTCAGCAATCTCACACCTCGCGATCAAGACTATTTAAGCTTATGGGTAGGAAAAGGTAGTGAGGTGGAGCTGTAGCAAGAACTAGCATATGCGGTGGCTAATTTACACAAATGAGAGCGAGAAGAGAAGCAAAGCACATGCGAGAAGCTATAAGATCAAGAAGTGATCCTGAAACTACTTACGATCAAACATAACTCCAAAGCCATGTTCACTTCCCGGACTCTGCCGAAAAGAGACCATCGCGGCTACACACACGGTTGATTCATTTTAATTAAGTTAAGTGTCAGGTTTTCTACAACCAGATATTAACAAATTCCCATCTGCCCATAACCGCGGGCATGGCTTTCGAAAGTTCAAAACCCTGCATGGGTGTCCCAACTTAGCCCATCACAAGCTCTCACGGTCAACGAACGATATTCTTTCTCCCAGGAAGACCCGATCAGACTCGGAATCCCGGTTACAAGACATTTCGACAATGGTAAAACAAGACCAGCAAAGCCGCCCGATGTGCCGACAAATCCCGATAGGAGTCGCACGTATCTCGTTCTCAGGGCACACCGGATGAGACATCCTACGAGTAAAACCAAACCTCAAGTTGCCCCGAGGTGGCCCTGCAATCTACTCATTTCGGACCAACACTCAGAGGAGCACTGGCCCGGGGGGGGGGTTAAAATAAAGATGACCTTGAGTCTGCAGAACCCAAGGGAAGAAGGCTTACGTGGCAAATGGTAAAACCAAGGTTGGCCTTGATGGAGGAGTTTTATTCAAGGTGAACTGTCAAGGGGTTCCCATTATAACCCAACTGCGTAAGGAACGCAAAATCAAGGAACATAACACCGGTATGACGGAAACTAGGGCGGCAAGGGTGGAACAAAACACCAGGCTTAAGGCCGAGCCTTCCACCCTTTACCAAGTATATAGATGCATTAAAGTAAACAAAATATAATAATGATATCTGAACAATATCCATGTTCCAACATGGAACAAACTCCATCTTCACCTACAACTAACAACGCTATAAGAGGGGTTGAGCAAAAGCGGGAACATAGCCAAACAACGGTTTGCTAGGAAAGGTGGGTTAGAGGCTTAACATGGCAATATGGGAGGCATGATATAGCAAGTGGTAGGTATCGCGGCATAGCAATAGACCGAGCAACTAGCAAAGCAAAGATAGAAGTGATTTCGACGGTACGGTCATCTTGCCTACAAAGTTCTCCGAGTTGATGAAAGCTTGATCCTCGTAAGCGTACTCAAGGGGTTCCTCGATCATGTACTCGTCTCCCGGCTCTACCCAAAGCAAGAACACAAGCAAAGGACCAACAATCAATCATGGTGCAATGCGCAAGCAACATGGTGCAAAACATGGCATGATATGCGGGATGTGATATGCAATGCATATGCGTGCTCCGGAAGGAAAAGATTGATCAAGGCATCAACTTGGCAAACCAAGTGTGCCGCAGGAAAGATGATTTGATTTCGGTCGAAATCGATATAAAGATCACCGGAACCGGATGCATGGTTTGCAAATGGCAAGCAAAACAAGAATGGCACCATTCTGCGATTAACAGCACGATGCCATCTAGAATGCAACAAGAAACTAAGCTACTGCACTCTAACATAGCAACAAAGCACATGGCAGTGATCTACTCAAGATGATTGACTAAAGATGAACACTGAGCTACGACTAAATCACACAATAGCAGATTCAAACAAGCATGGCAAAAGTGCAAAAGATATCAGCTTCACAGACTTAGTGAAAATACTAACATGCCAGGAATTAACATCAGGAAGCAATGTTTAGAGCAAGATATCAACATGCTAAAGGAACAAAATAGAGCAACACAAGGCATGGCATGGATCAACTCAAAGCATATAACAAAAGTCCCTTACTGACCGTAAGCCAAAAAGGATCATAAGATATGATGGCACCCATGTAAACATAGCAAGTTTCGTTAACAGATTCAGACTTAGCAGAAAACAGGACATGGCATCAACAGAATTATGAAGGCATGGTTGTGAGCTCGATTCACTCATCAGAAGGCATTGCATGACAAGCTAAGCATACTACCAGCAAGAAGACATTATCAACAAGCTAAAAATTGCAAAAACAATCTCATAGCATGCATGGATCAACTACAACAACCTTGGCAAAATTGGTTAACATGTAAACAATCTGCCAGGAACATTTATAGCAAAAGTAGAGCAAGATTGAGTCATGCTAGGGCACTCCATAAATGCAAACAGGGGAATGGATGGATAGAGCACAACCATATGTCCAAATCATCCTTACTTAACATACTCAAAAGAAGCATGGAACTCACTGTAGCAACATGAACACATGGCATAAAAATAACAGCAGAGCAAAGACTTAGTGAAATTCTAAGTCTCTGAAATCAGCAATATCATGAGAGCTAGTTTGCATGCATGTGCTAGTCACCACATTGATCACAAAAATACATGGCATACACCCCTATAAAGATGGCATGGCATAGCCCAAAACACATGTAGAGCTCATGCCCATATGCAGCAC
This sequence comes from Triticum dicoccoides, assembly GCF_002162155.2. Taxonomy (NCBI): domain Eukaryota; kingdom Viridiplantae; phylum Streptophyta; class Magnoliopsida; order Poales; family Poaceae; genus Triticum; species Triticum dicoccoides. The sequence continues at coordinate 172,262,753 of NC_041388.1, forward strand.
ACAATAATCATGGCAAAAATGACAAATGCTCATAATCTGATAAGAATCAACACCTAACATTTTATAGCACTCTTGCATCAGTCATTAGGGCATCAAGATGGACTCAAACAAGCATGGCACAATGGAACAAAATGAAGAGCACATCCCGCTGAACATTTTGATATATCATGTATGCAAAATGGAGCTACGGATGAGGAGTTATGGCATGTTGAACAGTGCTTGTTAATATTGTAGAAAAGGGACTTATAAGAAAAATTCAACCTCAGATCTAGGGTTTGCATGGTTTTCGATGCAGAGCCGAATCTCGTCGGAGAACTCACCGGATCTTCACCGGACGTGGGAGGAGACGGGGCCGGGTGGAGGAGGAGGTCACCGGAGACGGCTAAGCGACGCGGCGGAGCATGCAGCGGCGCGGTGGCGCGGGCACTGGAGCGGAGGAAGCGGCGGCGAAGGGCGGCGGCGCTGCGCTGTGGAGGAGTCGGCAAGGAGCGGCGTGATTTCGGCGATGTGCGGCGGCGGACGACGCGCGCGGGGCCTGCGAGCGGCGGGGCCAGCAAGCGGAGATCCAGGCAGCGGAGCTCGCGCGGTGGCGGCGGCCGGAGGAGGTGCGGTCGCCGGCGTGAGGAGGCGAGGCGACGGGGATGGCGCTGAGTAGGCGGCGGTGGCCGGCGGCGAACAGCGAGGCGGCGGAGGCGCGAGGCGGCGGCGCGCGGGGGTTGATCTGGGCTCCGATGGGCTCGGGCGGGCCTGCCCCGTTCCCAGGCGGGCCGCGGTGGTGGGTGGACGGCGGCGGTACAAGTGGCAAGCTCTGATTGGGCGAAAGCGGCAGCGGACATGTCCGGCGCGCGGAGGAGGAAGATCTAGGGTTTATCTGCGCGAGGATTTCGGAGGGGAGCACCTTTTTATAGGTAGAGGGAGCTAGGAGAGTCCAAACGAGGTGCGGTTTTTGGCCACACGATCGTGATCGAACAGCCGAGAGGATGGAGGGGGTTAGGATGGGTTGGGGGCTGACTTGGAGGGGTGTTGGGCTGCAAAACACATGAGGCCTTTACGGTTCCCCGGTTAACCGTTGGAGTATCAAACGGACTCCAAATGGCACAAAACTTGACAGGCGGTCTACCGGTGGTGAACCAAGGCCGCTTGGCAAATCTCGGTCCATTCTGAGAATGTTTAACACCCGCTCACGAAAAGAGACAAAAGAGGGCGCCGGAGGACGTAGGAGTGTCGGATTGCAAAACGGACAACGGGGAAAATGCTCGGATGCATGAGACGAACATGTATGCAAATGCGATGCACATGATGACATGCTATGAGATGCATGACATGAAAAAAATGCAAAACAAAAACAAAACCCAACCACGAAGGGAAAAACATATCGCATTTCCGGAAAAGGCAAGGGTCGGAGTTACGAATATGGAAAGTTGTATCCGGGGCGTTACAACACTCCACCACTACGAGAGGATCTCGTCCCGAGATCTAGGATGACATCGGAGGGAAAAAGAAGAGGAATATAAGAGGTACAACTGAGTTGCTTCTTTGACAAACGAGTGAAACCAATGAACCTTGAAAGTTTAAACCATTTCGAGAAAAGAATACAATGGATATGAACAAAGTTGACTATCTCCGTCAGAAAAAGAGGAGCAAGGAAGAACAAATTCGGACATCACTCTAGTTGAAAAGAGACGCAAAGCTTGATAATATGAAAAGAGCTTGAGCAGAGGGCACAACACTCCAGTTAATTGGATAAGCACGAAAAGAACATGATCCTCACTATTCGAGATGATGAGAGAAAATAGCAACATCACACTGCCTCCGGAAGAAAAGAAAGACTAGAAAGAAATGAACGGAGGGAAACAAGATTTTGAGACAGCACGTTTGCAACAAATGCTAGAACGGAGTTGTTGGAAAACCAACAACTAAACGAATAAGCTTGATGTTGGCTTATGGAAGACATCTCAAAATTATGAGGTGACAACCTGCCACTCACTGAAAAGATTTGATTGGGAGCTAGAAAAGATAAAAGCTTCTTCCATCGAGGTGATAAGAAAAACTTGGATCATAGGTAATCACCACAAGGAGCAACATTCCCAATGGAAGGCTTTAGGTGAAAACTATACCAAGATAACTCTAAGGAAGAAAATGATGGGTTTAAATATCTCATTCCTGACAACTTTTGAATCATGAAACATGAAAGAAAATCATCAAGAATGGCATATCACCACCTCAAAAGATAAGATAGGAAGAACTGCACTTCAGAATGCAAGATGAAGAATACTTGAGCTCCTATGAAAAGAATCTTGATGAGCACTTCGAGAAGGAATTGAATCTTTAATGAACCATCATGTAGAACCTCCATGAAGAACCCCGGTAACAAAAGGATGATCAAACGAAAGGAACAAGAAGATGAAAACACAAGGTGAAGCCTTGTAATGATATATATGGATCTTCATGGTGATGAGAGCTTGGAACTCCGGGAAAAGAAAGATGAACAAAAGAAATCAAGAATTTTGATGAACCTCCGAAATAAGGAATTAACCACTTGGGTGAAACAAGAATAAGAATTACATTATGCTTAACCTTCATAAATTTAGATTGATGACACGCAACAAATTTGGCATACTACTTATTCTTGTAGAAAAGATTAAGATAGATATAGTGCAAACTTGAGAAGGTCTTCAACGAATCACCAGTCGGGATTGGAAGGAACGAATGAATCTGTATGATAACGAAGGAAGATAACTCTGGGACGAACCACCATAAGAACTGAAAATGAATGAAAAAAAGATAAAGAACCACTGGGAAGAATTAGCAATTGAACGAAGATGCTTGAGAGAATTTAGATACAAGTGAACAAAGAGATACCGAGCTGATTAGAGGACTTTGAATGACGCATCGGTAAGATTTAGAGAAAAAGAGCTGAGAACTGAGAATGAATAATCCTGAGATGATGGGCTCTGGAGAATCAAACTAAAAAAACTCTTGAAATGCTCCAGATGGGTGAAAAGAATTCTCACAATTGAAAACAATTATGAGAGGATGGCAACAAGCTTGCGGATCGCATATTTGGAAGAATGGGTAAGATTTGGAGGAAAAACTCTTCTTCGGTCTTCAAGTGTTGAGAATGACGATGAGAAACACCACCATGAATAGTTGAGATACTCCGAGATGACAAATTTAAAGTTTGAGCCAACGGTGATAAGAATTTGACAGATCTTGGAGAAATACATATGACTGATGATAATTCATTCTTATGTCAAACTTGGAGAAGAATTTGAGAGTAACTCCGGGAAGATTAAAAGAGTCAGGTAAGATCCTGGAAAAAGACCTATGGGTTAGGGCCCACTCAAGAGAAAACATTGTTGGAATGATTTAAAAGAGAGAATGCGCCAATTGAATTAAATGGCTTGAATGACATAACAACCTCAAAATAGGTTGAACAAATCTTGAATGAGAAGACGAGCCTTCTGAGATATCTTCAGCACTCCCGAACAAATGAATAGCGAGAGGTGAAAGATAAAGAGGTGCACTGGCATGAGAAAACATTTTCAACGAGGAAAAGATATGATTGGCAAAGCTTGAATTGAATCCACCGAAGAAGAAAGAGAACAAAGAATGATAAACTAGTAGAACATCTTCATGAGAACCATCGGGTAAGAACATTGACAGAAAAGAATGGAGAGACTTCCCATCAATAAAAGGATAATCGATTAAGAGATCTGAGTCCTTGAAGAAAAAGGGTAAGAGGGCAGGAAAACAAAGTCAACTTGGAGACGGATGAAACGAACACCGTTGAGAAGAACTGGAAGGTGGTCTTGCGAAAGTTGACATGATCTGATCCACTTGAGGAGGAGCACATCGGTTGAGAAGAAATTTAGATGACAAGATCGATGATTAAGAAGGATTTGTATTCACATAGGAATATGAGAACACCACTTAGGAAAGGTATGGAATCAACATTTGACATTGAAGCAACTCGAATACCACAACTAAAAACAAAAACAAAGGATTGGCTTGCAGAATAAGCTGGAACAAACATATGATAGAGATTTCGTCCAAAGTTTTCATGGTAGGGCCCACACGGGCTTGATCGTACAGCTCCATCATGTACAAGGCAGTGCACATGACACACGAAGCGTCCCTGAGTTAGCATAGCCAATGACTCTTTAAGACACAACGAGACCACTGTAAAACCAACCGTGGATAGGCGGACCACTAGACGTCGAACCCCAATCTCATATCATGCATCTGTCAGAAAGATATCCTAGGAGCTACTTGAATTCCCACTTATAAACTCCCGAAACTTTCTAGTTATGCAATCAAGTGTTGGGGATACAGGGGAAGCATAATATCTCACCCAAACTAACAAATCCTACATACAGCTCTATCCATCCTTCAACACATAACCAAGAAACCTTCGGAAATCATTTACCTCAACCTTCGAAAAGCATCTGTTATATGAGTTATGGCAATACTCCCGAACTCCCGCCCCAGTACTGGGTGGCGTCGAGGTTATCTCACCAACCACTGCATAAAAGAGATTTTCGATGTCGGCGAACTCAGGTATTCCAGAACTGCAACGATAAAATTGTGACGTCAACACCTCAGAGCTCAACTCCCTGGGACACTGCCACAACCCCTAAATGTTAGGAGGCACCAAGGACAATGTTCTCGTCACAAAACCATCGAAATGATCCCAAGGTACCCGCGTGATCCTAAATTTTTTTCGTGAAATTTGAGAAGAGAAGAGTCAAAACTCTACGTCAGGAGGCCTCACCAGAGCGACGAAGGGACTGAGGAGTAAAAAGAATCCTACTCTCCGATATATGTAATCCTATAAGACTCAAAACATTTTTCTAGACTCAACAACGCCAGCGATTCGATCAAGCAGGGGGCTCCTAAGTCAAGGAAGGCTCTGATTACCAACTTGTAACACCCACGATGCAGCTATATCTCCCACGTGTTAGAGCACGACTTAGAGGCCTAACCGCATAGTAGGCATGTCGCAAGAGGGGTAATCTTTACACATCCCATGTACTGAATAAGAGAGGGATAAAGAGTTCGCTTACAATCGCCACTTCACACAATACATAAGAATAGCATTACATCATCCAGAATACAATCAAGGTCCGACTACGGAACCAAAATAAAGAAAGACCACCCCTAATGCTAGATCCCCGATCGCCCCATCTGGGCTCCACTACTGATCGAAAGGGAACAAAACAACACAATGAACACGATCTTCATCGAGATCCGACTTGAGGTCAGCTGCAACATCTCCACTCGTATCAACGGCACTTGCAACTAGTTTTGGAAGTAATCTGTGAGTCACGGGGACTCACCAATCTCACACCCTCGCGATCAAGACTATTTAAGCTTATGGGTAGGAAAAGGTAGTGAGGTGGAGGTGCAGCAAGCACTAGCATATGCGGTGGCTAACTTACACAAATGAGAGCGAGAAGAGAAGCAAAGCACGGTCGAGAAGCTATAAGATCAAGAAGTGATCCTGAAACTACTTACGATCAAACATAAATCCAAAGACGTGTTCACTTCCCGGACTCCGCCGAAAAGAGAACATCACGGCTACACACACGGTTGATTCATTTTAATTAAGTTAAGTGTAAGGTTTTCTACAACCGGATATTAACAAATTCCCATCTGCCCATAACCGCGGGCACGGCTTTAGAAAGTTCAAGACCCTGCAGGGTTGTCCCAACTTAGCCTATCACAAGCTCTCACGGTCAATGAAGGGTATTGCTTCTCCCAGGAAGACCCGATCAGACTCGGAATCCCAGTTACAAGACATTTTGACAATGGTAAAACAAGACCAGCAAAGCCGCCCGATGTGCCGACAAATCCAGATAGGAGTCACATGTATCTCGTTCTCAGGTCACACCGGATGAGACATCCTACGAGTAAAACCAAACCTCAAGTTGCACCGAGGTGGCCCCGCAGTCTACTCATTTCGGACCAACACTTAAAGGAGCACTGGCCCGGCGGGTGGGGTGGGGGGTTTATAATAAAGATGACCCTTGAGTCTGCAGAACCCAAGGGAAAAAGGCTTAGGTGGAAAATGGTAAAACCAAGGTTGGGCATTGCTGGAGGAGTTTTATTCAAGGCAAACTGTCAAGGGGTTCCCATTATAACCCAACCGCGTAAGGAACGCAAAATCAAGGAACATAACACCGGTATTACGGAAACTAGGGCGGCAAGGGTGGAACAAAACACCAGGCATAAGGCCGAGCCGTCCACCCTTTACCAAGTATGTAGATGCATTAAAGTAAACAATATATAATAATGATATCCCAACAATATCCATGTTCCAACATGGAACAAACTCCGTCTTCACCTGCAACTAACAACGCTATAAGAGGGGCTGAGCAAAAGCGGTAACATAGCCAAACAATGGTAGGTATCGGCCTTATGAGCAAAAGCGGTAACTACCAACGCAAGTGGTGGGTATCGCGACATAGCAATAGAGCGAGCAACTAGAAAGGCAAAGATAGAAGTGATTTCGAGGGTATGGTCATCTTGCCTGCAAAGTTCTCCGAGTTGACGAAAGCTTGAACCTCGTAAGTGTACTCAATGGGTTCCTCGATCACGTACTCATCTCCTGGCTCTACCCAAAGCAAGAACACAAGCAAAGGACCAACAATCAATCACGGTGCAATGCGCAAGCAACATGGTGCAAAACATGGCATGATATGCGGGATGTGATAAGAAATGCATATGCGTGCTTCAGAAGGAAAAGATTGATCAAGGCATCAACTTGGCAAACCAAGTGTGCCGCTGGAAAGATGAGTTGATTTCGGTCGAAATCGATATAAAGATCACCGGAATCGGATGCACGGTTTACAAATGGCAAGCAAAACAAGAGTGGCACCATTCTGCGATTAACAGCACGATGCCATCTAGAATGCAATAAGGAACTAAGGTACTGCACTCTAACATAGCAACAAAGCACATGGCAGTGATCTACTCAAGATGATTGACAAAAGATGAACACTGAGCTACGGCTAAATCACACAATAGCAGATCCAAACAAGCATGGCAAAAGTGCAAAAGATATCAGCTTCACAGACTTAGTGAAAATACTAACATGCCAGGAATTAACATCAGGAAGCAATGTTTAGAGCAAGATATCAACATGCTACAGGAACAGAACATAGCAATACAATGCATGGCATGGATCTACTCAAAGTATATAACAAAAGTCCCTTACTGACCATAAGCTAAAAAGGATCAGAAGATATGATGGCACTCATGTAAACATAGCTAGTTTCGTTAACAGATTCAGAATTAGCAGAAAACTGGACATGGCATCAACAGAATTATGAAGGCATGCTTGCGAGCTCGATTCACTCATCACAAGGCATTGCATGACAAGCTAAGAATACTACCAGTAAGAAGACATGATCAAGAACCTAACATGGCAAGAGCAATCTCATAGCATGCATGGATCAACTACAACAACGTTGGCAAAATTGATTAACATGTAAACAATCTACCAGGAACATTTTATAGCAAAACTAGAGCAAGATAGAGTCATCCTAGGGCACTCCATAAATGCAAACAGGGGCATGGATGGATATAGCACAACCATATGTCCAAATCATCCTTACTGAACATACTCAAAAGAAGCATGGAACTCACTGTAGCAACATGAACACATGACACAAAAATAACAGCAGAGCAAAGACTTAGTGAATACATGGAATACACCCCTGTAAAGATGGCATGACATAGCCCAAAACACATGTAGAGCTCATGCCCATATGCAGCACACAATAATCATGGCAAAAATGACAAATGCTCATAATCTGATAATAATCAGCACCTAACATTTTATAGCACTCTTGCATCAGTCATTAGGGCATCAAGATGGACTCAAACAAGCATGGCACACTGGAATAAAATGAAGAGCACATCCAGATGAACATTTTGATATATCATGCATGCAAAATGGAGCTACGGATGAGGAGTTATGGCATGTTGAACAATGCTTGAAAATATTGCAGAAAAGGGACTTAGAAGAAAAATTGAACCTCGGATCTAGGGTTTGCACAGTTGTCGATGCAAAGCCGGATCTTGCTGGAGAACTCGCCGGATCTTCACCTGTCGCTGGAGGAGATGGGGCCGGGTGGAGGAGGAGGTCGCCGGAGACTGCGAAGCGGCGCGGTGGCGCGGGCGCTAGAGCGGAGGAAGCGGCGGCGAAGGGCGGCGGCGCAGCGCTGTGGAGGAGCCGGCGAGGAGCGGCGCGATTCCGGCGATGTGCGGCGGCGGACGACGCACGCGGGGCCGACGAGCGGAGATCCGGGTGGCGGAGCTCGCGCGGTGGCGGTGGCCGGAGGAGGTGCGGTCGCCGACGTGAGGAGGCGAGGCGGCGGGGACGGCGCTGAGCAGGCGGCGGTGGCCGGCGGCGAACGGCGAGGCGGCGGCGCGCGGGGGCTGATCCGGGCTCCGATGGGCTCGGGCGGGCCTGCCTCAGGCCCGGGCGGGCCGCAGCGGTGGGAGGACGGCGGCGGGACAAGTGGCAAGCTCTGATTGGGCGAAAGCGATGGCGGACATGTCCGGCGGCGGAGTGGACATGTCCGACGCGCGGAGGAGGAATATCTAGGGTTTATCTGCGCGAGGATTTCGGAGGGGAGCACCTTTTTATAGGTAGAGGGAGCTAGGAGAGTCCAAATAAGGTGCGGTTTTGGGCCATGCGATCGTGATCGAACGGCCGAGAGGATGGAGGGGGTTAGGATGGGCTTGGGGCTGACTTGGAGGGGTGTTGGGGTGCAACACACAGAAGGCCTTTACGGGTCCCGGGTTAACCGTTGGAGTATCAAACGGACTCCAAATGGCACGAAACATGACAGGCGGTCTACCGGTGGTGAACCAAGGCCGCTTGGCAAATCTCGGTCCATTCCGAGAATGTTAACACCCGCTCACGAAAAGAGACAAAAGAGGGTGCTAGAGGACGTAGGAGTGTCGGATTGCAAAACAGATAACGGGGAAAATGCTCGGATGCATGAGACGAACATGTATGCAAATGCGATGCACATGATGACATGATATGAGATGCATGACATGAACAAAATGCAAAACAAAAACAAAACCCAACCACGAAGGGAAAAACATATCGCATCTTCGAAAAAGGCAAGAGTCGGAGTTACGAATATGGAAAGTTGTATCCGGGGTGTTACATGAGGCGAACAATGGGCGACGACCGACGAGCAGGGGGGCAGCGAGCGTATCAAGCGGGGAACAAAGGGGGACAACAGGGGATGGGGGCCTCACCGGGCCCTGTAGTTGATAGAAAGCAAGCTCGGGGAGGAGTCGATGAAGCTCGAGGATGGCGGTCTCCGGCGATGGTGGCGTCGGGTGCGGCGTCCTATGGTGGTAATGGCGACGGTGACAAAGGGGAAGGGGGCGCGAGGGAAGGGAAGGTATGGAGCTAGGGTTCGGCAGGGAGGGAGGTCACTAGGGATAAATAGGCGAGGGGGAGGCCGTGGATAGCCGGCACCTGGCCGGGGAGCCATGGATTGCCTCCACGATCCCCTCTGTTTCCTGTAGCAGGAGGAAGGGGAAAATTGAGGGTGGGTTGGGCCTGTTTTGCTTAAAGGGCCAGGAGGGTCCAGTAGATTAGGTCCTCCTCTTTCCCTTTTTTACTTCTACCACTGTTTTCTATTTAAATGCTATAGCAAATGAATTTAGTTTAACTTGAAATTTGGCACAAAATTCAAGCACAATATTATGCAGTGGCACATCAAGTTTTGAGTCAATTGGAAACACATAAATATTTATTTTATTTTGAAAAGTTTATGTTTGTTGCAATTGGACCACTTTACATTTTTACTAGAGATTAATCAGAGAGCCAAATGATGTTGGATTCAACATGACAAATGATTAGGGGGAATTATACTAAAATTTGAACATTTTAGTTTTATAGTTAGAAGAAATAATAATTTGACTTGTTATTTGATTTTGAAATTGACTTGAATTTTAATCAAGTGACAATTGGCTTAGTAAAATGGTGAGACATGGCATCATTAGGGTGAGGTTACTGTAGCTTAATTATCCGGACGTCACAATTCTCCTCCACTACAAGAAATCTCGTCTCGAGATTTAAGAGGTGGAGCAAGGGGGAAATATCTGGTTACGAAATTGTAACGAATCTTCTTGGTCTTGGATGCTCTTCTTGAAGAGGTCGATCCCTTACATTGACGTCTTCATTTCTCTGCTTCAGTTCATCATGGTGAAGTCGTCCTTTTCTTCGGGAACTCCAACGTACTTACGAATAGGTAAGGGGTAGCTCGGCTATGACAGAATGCTTATGAGGGATACAATCTGGGGTAAACCCATGAGTGAGCATAAGATGATCTCTCGAGTTGAACATATAAAATACATCAAGAGTAAGGTACGAAGGTACAATGAGAGGGTCCAAGCGGATAGATAGCTGCTCAAAGTCTGAACCAAAGTGAGAAAGGGGTTCAGAGCAGCGAGAGTAAGTATTGCGTCTGATACCAGAATGGAGCACTAGGAGGGTGGCTCGCGAATTACCTATGAAACCAAGATCAAGGGATAACTTTGTCAACAAGGTGTACAGGAGAGTCAGGTTTCGATCCTGTGGAACTATGAGTTATGGGCCCACCATGTGGTTAAAAGTAGGAAGGTCGATGACATCTTGCACGATCATGTAAGCAAGGCATGTCAGAGGATAGTCTGTCGGTCATGTCGACAACAACATCGGTACCAAGGGCGAGGGACCAAGAGAACCATTTTCCTGCTCGTTGAACGAGGCGGACCAATAGGCAAAGTTCTCGTCCATCGGTGGTTACCGGAATGTCATCAACAAAAGGAACAGGGTCTTACTGACAGAATTGTACACCGAGGTGTTTACATAAGTAGGGGAATATTGTTGCTTAGATCATATAGATCACAAGAAAGGTTAAAGCAAACAATGAAAGGAAAATATGATTATCAGTTCAAACAGAACAATGGAAAGGAAAATGTGTTTAAGCACATATTTCAAGGGTATATCCTTCCCAAGGATAAACAGAACATGATATCCATGACAGGATATAATGTAGAAAACTCATTAGGTAAGGGGAGAGAAACTTCATGACATTACCCATACTACGGTGTTTGGATTATTGAGTAGGAAACATTTAGCATCAGGCTTCAAATGTTCTTGTTGAAAATCGGAGTACCACAGACATGCTTCGAGATAGCATTGACATGGCCATCAGGTAAGGGTCAGAATTTGGATGCACAAAGGATCCATCAGGAACAACTTATAGAATAAGTATTACAATTTCCTCATGAAAGAATCGCTAACCTTGCTAAGAAGGGAACTATAACAATAGATCCTCTGGTCAAGTGTGCTAGGCATGACATCATCTTACCGGGTCATATAAAGATCAATGTTATAACTCTTGGAAATATGTTCCAACCATCATATCTGACCAAGATTCATATCTGATTGGTGTCAGGATACCACAGACTCGGGATGCCTGAGAAGAGAGGTGCAACACAAATTGTCGAGATGACATTGTAAGATTCTCGGGAATTGAACTATGGGAGCGAGTTCCGAAATAAGAATTCATCATTAAATCAAGGAGAGGTGCAGAGGTGGCTGATTGACTCAGCGACAATTCATTGAGATTTTCCAAAGATGGATTTCCACTCTTATGTGAACGAGGAGATATCATTTGTCAGATAAAATGATATAAAGAGGTATGCTCAAGGAAAACATACACAGTTAAGCATTGGTTGAAAGGTCCACCCAAAATATGGGTTTAGGTAGCATGATCAAAGCTAGAATGGTGATTCGATAACCAATGGTCTAAGAATGAATTGTCGATCATTAACTTCAAAGCAATAGGGTCTCTAGAAGTTTTGAACTCGCACAACATAATTCAATTATTGGTTTTTCTGGTTAGAAACAATGCGGGTACCAAGAAAGAATGGTGAGGGTGAAAAGTATCACTATACAGAGAATTCTTAAGATGTGGTGAATTTCCACGTCATTCTTGACATAAAGGTGGTAATATTCCAAGGTAAAGAAGAACAAATGCTGGATAGCAAGTAACTCAGGGTATAACACAAAACATGATCAAGTTTGTGTTGGATGAAAGGCAATAAAGTGGCCTATGATAACACGAATCATCGAGGGAAAGGATGGTATTTTTCATCCTGAATTCGATTGATATCCTTGAAGACCTAAGAATGTTGATGATGATCACGACACATTTGTCGAGGGGTTTCATGAGGATATAATCAATCATCGACGACATCAAGCAAAAGGAAGGATGAAGTGAAAAGTTATTGGAACCACGGGTACGTCAAAAACTCAAAACCAAGCTTGTTGTTTAAGGTGAAATGATAAGACAAGGAAATCGACGTAAGCTTAGCTTATTGTCGAAAGACGTGCTTAGGGAACAAGGGCCGGGTAGCATAGTTAAAATTTTGCATGATAATGATATAGCCGATCAGGCTAGGAAGGACTTGAAGGATGAATAAACTCATAAGCAACGAAAATTACTTAGAGTTATTGAATCGGAGTGTGGAATTGATTCACTTATCGGTGTTCTTGAGTGACAATTAACTCAGAACCCGGGGGGATTGGAATCGGCAAGAATAATAGTTGATGAAGAACTCATAAGAATTTATGTAGTTCCGTGATATTCTCGAGATACAAGAGGGTATACTCAAAGGTAGAGCAGAATAGAGGTTGGATATGTGTATTGACCTACAAAAGACAAGTACTTCAACTTGTCCGAGAAATGGGATCAAAGAAGAATAATATGGTCTGAACCATGATTGCAAAGGATAAATTCATCGATACCAGATGATACTATATCAAGGAAATAGTTCTTATTACAAGAAGCTTTCATGATAGGATCTACACCGTGTCCATGGGCATGGACACAAAGTTCAAGGTCGACTCCCACTTCTCCAATGCATAACCCTTCATTCACCTCTCACTTTCGAAGAAGTTGTAGTGTTGAAATTTTATCTAGCAAAATACCAGAAGAGTATACTCGTGACAACTTTCGAGTTCACACATATTAAGGAAGGCATAGGTTCAACCCGTCAGGGTATCGTGGAAACATATGCCACAAGCTTCAATAGTAAATACCACCAGCTCGAAAGCAAAGCATTGTCAAGAAAGCATAGGATACAATTTACCAAAGGCTTTATATATCCGTGGAAAGAATCACAAGGTTATTTGAATATGAAGGAAAATGTCGGATAATAATCCAACAAGAGGTCTGATGGTCTACAACGGAGCTGATGTGAGTATCGGTACTCTATCAAAGGAAGAAGGAATGCGAGTGCATCGAATTATAGAAACAACTGACTAACTCAAAGCTCAAATGCAATGGAATTATGAATTCCAAGACAAGGGATCAAAAGCAATGCTCTAATTAGGGATGGATAAGTTGAATAGCCTTAGGGGTACCAGCGATGGCAATTTGATTGGTCGAGATCCAGCTCATGTCTAGAATGATGTCTGACTCGGAAGGATAAATTCTAGGGAACAAGTGATGATTGTGTGCATTCACACACATGTTGAATCAAGAGACTCAAAATGATAATGACAAGGGATGCCAATAAGATCATGAGACTTATGAGATTAACCATAACGCAAGCAAGCAAGAATTTCAAGAGCAATAGGTTGCTCGGGATTTTCGAAAGATCGAATGGTATTTCGAAGACTATTGTGAAATACATGAATCAACTGGGAATGAATGGATACTCACACTTCCGTGACATTTTGGGCTGAACGAAATTTTTTTCTTTCATACATATGACACTTCTATGACGATAATTGTGACAAAACCCAGCATCATCATAGATGTGGTGGGCTCCTACTTCTATGACAAAAAATCATGACAGAAAATGGGATTTTCATCTTGGGCGGGCCGGAAACGCAGCTGCATGACATTCTTTGGGCCGTCCATGACGGAAAAACCATGGTAGAAGCGAGGGGGAGGAAAATTTCGGAGAGTTCCCGGTTAGGGTGGGAGGTCGGGGGCCGAGCGATGCACGTTTCTCTCGTACACATACGCGCATGTGTGTGAGGCGTTGGATCTAACTAAATCCGAGCGAGGCGTTGGGCTCTAACTGAACCCGAGCAATTGCATTGTAGGCTACGCGTTACTGAACCCGAGTGATCGATCGATGGCTGTTAACTGAACCCGATCGAGCGATTCCTTCGCTACTGCTGCTAACTGAAGCCGATCGATGCTGCCTCTGGATGAATAGTGA
>NC_041388.1:172277264-172284682 GCF_002162155.2 Triticum dicoccoides
GACCCCGATCGATCGAGCCGGTTGGGGCTGGATGAACAGGACCCCGTGGAGGGCTGGATGAGCAGGACCACCCCGTGGAGGGCGGGATGAACAGTAGACGGTGGAGGGCAGGATGAACAGTAGCCCGTGGAGGGGTGGTTGAACAGGAGCCCGTGGAGAGGGCCAGTTGAACAGTAGCCGGTGGAGTAGCGCGCGGTGGAGGCTGGATGAACAGGAGCCCGTGGAAGAACAGTCGCAGGTGGAGGCTGGAGGAGGTCGACGATGGATGAACAGTAGCTCGTGGAGGCTGGAGGGGGTCGACGGTGGAGATGAATAGTATCCCGTGGAGTCCCGTTTTGCGGTACGCCACACCCCTCCCGATGAACAGGACCCCCGTTTCGACCGTAGAGCTCTGACACAAGTCTGTTTCCTCCGTTTTGTAGTACGCCACACCCCTCCCGATCAATAGGACCCCCGTTTCGACCGTAGGAGGTCCGTTTCCTCCGTTTTGCGGTACGCCAGACCCCTCCCGATGAACAGGATCCTGTTTCGAACGTGGCCGGTCGAACACAAGGCCGTTTCCTCCGTTTTGTGGTACGCCAGGCCTCATTTCCATCGCATGTTCCGTCCAAGCCCTCCTTATGAACACGACGCATTCCGTTTCCTCCCTATGAACACGACGACGACACTGTTTCTCCGTTCCAACCCAGCCATGTACATGAGCCCTGGCTGTACGTATGCGCGAGTAGGCGTTCGAGACCCCGCCCATATTTACACATACGTGGTCGTATTTCTTTCTTGCACCTTGGCCGCTGTACAGGCCGTGCCGAGAGCACCAGGGCGGTGGACGACGGTGAGGCCTAGGAAGGGAACGACACGGAGGCAGGGAAGACTCGGTAATTGTTTCCCACGCGGAGGGGGTACGACTGTACGAGGGTTTACTGGTTCATCTGCCGTCGCCGCAGAATAACAGTAGGTGTGGGTGAGTAGAGGGATGGCTAGGCCAGCGATGGGACTACGGTGGGGCGGTGAGGCCTGCGCGGCAGCAGAGCCGGCCGCGGGAAGGAGGGAGCAGGCAGTCCCGCCGGTGCCTATTTGAGCGGCTGGAGCAGGAAGAGCAGAGATGAAGAAGCACGACGGCCGTTGGATGGCCATACAACAGTCACTGCTTGTGCGTCAACCTTTTTTTAGGAAAGCCTCAAATTTGTGGAAAACAGCATACAGCCCATTTGCTAATTCTTAAGGTTTTTTTTGGATCCCATATTCTTTTTATTAGCATTACAGCCCATATTGTGGACACGGTTCAAAAATTATATGAAATTTTGCATATTTCGGTGCGGTCCGAACTGTTTTTAATCCCAAAATTTCAACTCACATTCAAACTGATTTTAAAAATAAATGTATATCAATATAAGATCCAATAAGTTCTCCACGCATAAAAATTTATGTAATTTAAAATCTCAAAATGAAAAAAAAGATATTTGAAACTAATTGCCGGTTTGATGTGTTTAAAAAATGTACAACCCATTTCTTCTTACTGATGGGCCATTTTTTCGGCCAGCCGAATGAAAGCTCTCCTCGTCTTGAAAGATTTGCAGCCTAACAGGCCTGACAAAGCGACTTACTTGGCAAATCACAAAAAAACTGGGCTGTGGCCGTGGACCCAGCTGTCATTCCATTTGTTTTTTAGTCCATTTGGTGGGCTGGGTGAAACAATGATGTAGCATCTATGTAGCCCATTTAAATCCCATTTGCATTTTTCTCAAAAGCCGCAGACTTGCTGGGCTGGGTGAAAATCTCATGTTGGGCTAGATAGAGAAATGTTATAAAAACATAAACACATGATTGCATGTCAGTAAAATCTTTGCAAGCTTATGTACGCAATCACTAGGAGTTAACTTGCCAAGTTATATATATAAACAATTATTATTATTATTTTGTAAGAACTTTCAACTTACGAAATAAAATATCATTTTAATTTGATGAGTTAATAGTACGTGGGGTATTATTATTTTTTAGGCTAGACGTGGGACAGTTGAGTTGGTTCTAGGGGAAAGTACTGGGAGAAAACTCAATCTACATCGAAAAAGAAAGTGGGAGAAACTTCAGAGACCTGCTGGGTCCACCCGAGGAGGGGAATATGTTGGGAGGAAGGAGATTCAAAGCACGGCAACCGAGTGAACTAGTTTTTTTACGGACAAGTGAACTAGTTCACATACATAAGCAAATTGCCCCTAAAAAAAGCAATCAGGTTAATGGGTTCTTAAAAGAAATATTTCGGACAAAACAGATAATTAATTACGACACATAGGCTAATGCATGAAACACTCACATGATAAAGGTGCTTATAAACAGATAAAGTACAACATCTAGACCTTCCTGGCACGCTTAATCATGACGCTGCGGCTGTCCGTGTACTTGTCGGTTACGAGAAGCAGACACGCCCTTATGTCCAAGATCTGCATGTACATGTCGTAGCATGCGTATGCGCCCTTGGCCGCGTAGGTTATGTAGGCTAGATTCAGAGGTACCTCCCACGTGTTCAGGTTGTCTTCTCTCATGTTGGCGTAGCAGGGGTCGATGATGGTCTCAGCGAGGTCAACCACGGAGTCCTTCTCCTGCCCGTTGCTGATGATCTTGTATTTCTTCTGGATGTCGACAATCTTGTTGCACCAGATGTCCGAATCGTCGCAATCTTCCTTCTCTCCACCGTAGCGAAGGTGAAGTCAGCGTTGCCGATGAAAGGGGCGAATGCTCCAGAACCTGGTGCAGCCATAGGACTGAGGCGAGGCAGAGCTTCACCGAGTCCGTATCGTTGATGTACATCACATTCAACTTGGTGCAGCCATAGGACTGAACGGTGAACTCAAAGGGGAACTCCTTGCTGAAGTCCATATCCAGCAGGCTCACCCCTCGGATTGCCATTGGAGTCTCTTCGAGTGAACGAGTGTGTAGGCGGCAGCAGTTCATTTTTCAGCTCTTGGGGAACTGGATTCAACAGTAAGCTGAGTGTGTACAGGAGACAACAGTTACTACCCCTCCCTCGTCCACTGCACGCCCGGCAGAAGATGCACCCTTGGCCACACGTCGGTTCACGAGCGGGTCTGTATTGGTACTGTAATAACAGGAGTTAGTGGTCACTTTACTTAAATTTAATTAGCTTTAATAGAAATTTGTACTTAAAACAAGCAATGCATTTGCTCGTTCTATCAGTGCCACAGGATCAACATGCACAACAATTAGAATTATTATTCTCAGGATGCACACGATCATCACATTTGTCGCACTTTCACAAAAGATAATACTACCGAGTTTGAACTATTTGTTATGGTTGTTGTCATCTGCATCATCATGTCGTGTTTCCCAGCTTGCAAGATTCAGAACCAACAAATAAGATCCAAATAATAAGTACAACAAAGATGCCTACACATCTCATTGATTCCCAGCTTGCAAGATTCAGAACCAACAAATAAGATCCAAGTAATAAGTACAACAAAGATGCCTACACATCTCACTGATTCCCAACTTGCAAGATTCAGAACCAATCCATTAGAGCCTTTTGATAAAGTGAATATCGGGATCAAATCCATCTTGGCTAGCCATGTCATACAATCGAAGAACTTGGCGAATGCTCTTGACCGTCAGAACATCTGTAGTTGAGTATTCCTGTTTGGACAGCACAAACAAGGAGACAGGAGAGCATGATTTCACTTTAATAGCGGCCTCCTTGAACTCAACCTCCAGCTCTACTTGGATGAGGTCTGTCTAGAGTTCCATGATTCAATTCATGCGCCTTTTTCTGCAGTTCACCTGAAATGAAGCAAAGATTGCATCATTCAGCTAGCAAGAAGTACTTGCTCTTGTGAGCTGGCAGGTTCTTCTTTAGTAGTTGCACTAAAATTGAGGAACATTAAGGTTGGCTGTCCGGCTCATGTAAGGTGCAACTATAATTTTCTTATCCTTTTGTGCAGTTCCACTATTATAAAGTGCCATTGTGGTGAAAGTGACGGCTCCATCTTGCAAAGGCTAATAAAATGTTGCACGAGATTACCAGCAGAACTTGACGGAGATTTTGGAAACTCCAATCACCATTTTGTGCAGTTCCACCAAAATTGAGAGATGTTGCCCGTGTGACATTTTAGTTGAACTGCACAAGACACTCATTCCAGAAAAAAGTGTTTTGTGTAGTTCACCAAAAGGTCACAATAGAAAAGTGAAATGGATATCCCTATCTGCACAAAAAGATAGAAAGTAAACAGTTGTTGGTCAATAAGAATATATGAAACATATACAAAATGAAAAGAAGCATCTTAATTATGTTCATGGCAATCACGCAAGGATAGTAGAAATTTTAAAACATCGGCAATGCTTCATGTTACCAGAAGTAGTACGATCAACAATGAGATTCCTCAAATATGGGATTACTTTAATGGTGGCATTGCTTGTTTACCAGACATCGTAAATCAACAACAGCTAAAGAGTTGGTTTAAGGGCATGGGACCATGGGGACACTAGGACACTCAGCAGCGTAAAGGAGCAACTTACTTATCATACTGGGGAAATCCGCAGGAGTGCCATTTGTAACACAGTTTAATTGCATCTTATCACTGGAGGCATTAGATTAACAATAACACTGGTTAGACATGTCCCTAAGGTAACAGTGTGATCGCTTCATTTTACATGCGCCCTTACATTAACAATAGCAAAAGGTTGGTATAAGGACATGCGACAGTGGACACATCAACACAAAGTACCTACAAGGAGGCATAAAGTGGTGATGCCAAGTTTGTTCATGCTATGTGAGGGCAGCAAACCTAATCCTGGAGACCTTCTACTATGTGAGGGCAGAAAATCTAATCCTGGAGACCTTTTACTATGTGAGGGCAGCAAATCTAATCCTGGAGACCTTTTACTATGTGAGGGCAGCAAATCTAATCCTGGAGACCTTTTACTATGTGAGGGCAGCAAATCTAATCCTGAGACCTTTTACTATGCGAGGGCAGCAAATCTAATCCTGAGACCTTTTACTATGTGAGGGCAGCAAATCTAATCCTGGAGACCTTTTACTATGTGATGGCAGCAAATCTAATCCTGGACATACTCTATTGACTTGTCCACCAGCCACCACTTTCTATCCTTTTTTCAACCAATAATAGATCTGTTCCTTATCCAATTTGTACTGCATTTTCCCATTATTTCCCTTTTCAACCAAGAGACCGGTTGGGTATTCGGTCTCTACTACTTTCACCATATTATTTCCTCTTTGAATCAACTCCTAGATTCATGCTACAACTTTCCCCCCTTTCTTCATTGTTTGAACAAAGCCCTAGATTCGAATGCATGAAGTAGCTTTACCTCTAATAATACTAAAAATTTAGGTGGCTTTGGAAGAGCTGATGGGAGTAGAAAAAGATGCACATGTAGACACGTGGGGAGCTGGGGCAGTAGATCAAGGCCGCTTTTGAAGAGCTTATACCTGAGGGTCACCCGGAGGTCGGTGGCGGCAGGTTGGATCTGCGGACAATACGACAGTGAGGAAGAAGGGTCGGGGGACCTCCCGAGCCAGTGCTGTGTCGGAGAGAACGGCACGGGCAGAGGATCGGGCCCTCCGGCAGCTGTTGGTTTCCTCTCTCGGCGGCGATGACCGTTTGAACGATGCCTGCGGTCGCCAGCACCGTTTGGAAATGCTGCGCGGTGCGGGGCTGCAGGCCGGTGCCTTGGATGATTTAGCACAGCCGACGGCCGCTCGCGTCAGGTGCTTGTGGCTTCTGGTCACTTGGTCTTGGATTGGAGTGAGCAGTGTTGCGCAGAGACTTGGGAGTAGATGGATTGGAGTGGTGGGACTATACTAGCAAGTAGTTGTACGTACTAGTACAATAGTGCCTCACATAGCAATTTCGTCTCATGCAAGAGCCTGGCTATATGCGTGCTCCAATGTTCGCTACTGCAACGTTCGGTTTGCGCTTGGCTCTTTGCCTCTTCGAGAAGACGAACAATGATGTTACTACTACTGCTTCTACAATGTCGAATCCACTATTGCATGTCCGTCCACCGCGAGCGGGATAGATAGCTTGTTGTAGAAGTACTACTAAGCAAAAGCATGTCCTTGTTTGCGAGCAACCGCGCACATGGGTGAGGGAGAAGGCGTGTAGTAAAATCAAGCTTCTCCTCATTGTACGAGTTGACGCGACACATCATAGCACTGGCCCCACATGCTTGCCTCTAAACTTGGCTGAAAGACCCGCAGTGTACAATATATTTGCTACAACCTCTAACATTTACCCACCACAAATTAAAAATATATGTGGCCGTATGCATCATTCTGATGCAGAGGCAGGGGAGTCCCCCCTTTTCGAAAAAAAACAAATTAAAATATATATTCCTGTCTTGACCAGATGAGCGTGCAAACTACAATCACCAGGGTGTCAGGTAGGTCCAGAAGACTATTGTTTTTTAAACTTCAAGACGGTCACATAGCATGGAGCCGATCCCAACGACTTTAAGCTTACAGGCACGGTACACGCTATCCTAGACTAATCTACACATGAAACTGCCACACGAGCGTCCGGGCTGCGCTTGGCTCTTCGCCTCTACGGGAAGTCGAACAATGATGGAGTACTACTACACTGGAGGAGTACTACAGTACGCTTCTGGCCACCTGACATTGATTGAACTGCTGCATGTCCACCGCGCGCGAGAGGGAGAGTGTGTAGCGAAAGCTTCTCCTAGTCTTTTCAGCCACCACGCTGATGGGCGAGGGAGGGACGCTCCTGCCTTTGCATGTATGACAGGTGGGCCCGACAGGTGTGTGGCCAACCTGTCATACAGCCAAAGGCAGGTGCAGTTAAGTCCGCGAGGGAGAGGATAATCAAACTTCTCATTGATGTACGAGTTGACGCGACACATCAAAGCACTGCACTCGATATATTTCAATAATTTGCGTTTACGGATGCATTAATTACAACGCATGCATGCATGCCGTGACTCTCCTTTTGATACTTGCATGTGTTGATTTAATGCACCTTGAAGTAGTATAAAATATGCGACAGTAAAGCTTTGTAATACCCCGGCCCAAGTCGAGAGATGGTTGTGCGCGAGGAGGGCGAGATCATGGAGACCGAACAGGACCCGACGATGGAGCTCTCTAAGGTGGTGTTTGGTTCTCTAGTCCTAGGACTTTTTCTAGTCCCAACTAAAAAGTTTCTAGTCCCTAAAAAGTCCCTCCCTGTTTGTTTCCAGAGACTAAAAAGTCCCTAGTCCCTTCCTAGAGGTTATTAAATGACCATGTTGCCCCTAGTATATAGAAAATAACAATCAAACAACACCATGGGGTGGCGGGCCAATGGGTGCATGAAGGGGTATTATTGGAAAAGTCCCAAAAAGACTCTCCTTGAGAGTCTTCTTCATTTAGTCCTAAATGCCTAGTTTAGTCCCTAAAA
>NC_041388.1:172284813-172289129 GCF_002162155.2 Triticum dicoccoides
TAAAAAAGTCTCTAAGAGGGACTTTTTCTAGTCCCTACACAAAAAAGTCCCTGGAAACAAACACCCCCTAAGGTCTCGCTAGACCTCACCATGCTCCACTGCCCCTTGTGCCTCCGCCCCTTGACTCCTCCAGTGTATGAGGTTCGAATACACCTCGTCCGTTCGGTTGATTGCGCAAGGTGCAGGTTTCTTGATTGATGTGTTGTTTGATTGATTTCTGCAGTGCAAGGGAGGGCACCTGGCCTACGCGGACTGCCGCGTCGAGCGCCCTGGGACCAGCGGCAGTGCCAGAAGTGCGAGCGCGGCGGTGGCTTCGACGTGCGGAACACGGGAGTGGACTCCGTCCTTTCGTCGGTGAGGGTGGAGTTCCCGCACGAAGGTTGTGGGCTCTACGTCACTTACCACAAGCTCGCCGATCACCAGAGCGTGTGTCCGCTCGCGCCCTACAAATGCCACATGCCCGTCTGTGGCTACGAAGGCCCGCCACTGGCGCTCTACCACCACATCAGCAACACGCATCCCATGCCGATGCACAAGATCCAGTACGGCAAGGTGCTCCAGCTGCAAGTGCCATTTTCAGAGCCACAGCTCTTGCTGTTCACGAAGGAGGACCGTCGGGCATTTTTCTTGGTCAGTGGTGTGCTCGACATCGGCGCGCCTATCGCCGTGTCGGTCGTCTGCATCAGAGCGGGGGCGTCCCCACTACCGCACTACGTGGCCAAGCAGTGGGCGAACGGCCCGCCGGGGGAGCCCAAAGGCATGACCAACGCCATCAAGGTGGAAATGGAGGTGACAAGCAGCAAGGATCCCGGCGACGTCGACATGGAGGAGATGACCTTCTTGACAGTTCCGCCCAAGCTGCTGGCCGGGGCTAAGCTTGTGTCCCTCCACATTCAGATTGACAAGCTCACGTCCTAAATGTTTCTACATTGCCTTTTGTTTATCTTAGTAATATGCTAATATAGGGATTACCTTGGTCTACTTTCGCTTAAGAAATGGTGGGTTTTGGTGGCGATGCAGCAATTACTTCGACATTAGATCAGTAATTTCCAACAGTCAAACGGATATTTTGTGTCCATTGGATATAAAGTTCCTTTGGGTAAGAAGTACTACTTGTCATCAAAATGGATAAAAGGAGATGTATGTAGACGTATTTTAGTTCTAGATACTTTAATGGTGGAGTACTACAGTACGCTTCTGGCCATCTGACACCAATTGAACTGCTGCATGTCCACCGCATGCGGGAGGGAGAGCGTGTAGCGAAAGCTTCTCCTAGTCTTGCCAGCCACCACGCTCATGGGCGAGGGAGGGACGCTCCTGCCTTTGCGTGTATGACAGGTGGGCCCTATAGGTGTGTGGCCAACCTGTCATACAACCAAAGGCATGTGCAGTTAAGTCCGCGAGGGAGAGGATAATCAAACTTCTCGTTGATGTACGAGTTGATACGACACATCAAAGCACTGCACTCGATATATTTCAATAATTTGCGTGTGGGACTCCCAGATGCAGAGGCCGGGGGTCATCATCCTCCTTTTCGAGAAAAAATAGATGCGTGTGTGAGAGGACGAGTGCGTGCGTGCACCTCTTCTCTTCCTGTATAACGTACTACTAAACTCAGAGTACAAGTTTTTGTGGGTGGCACGATGGTGCGTGCGAGAAGTCCCGAGAGATAGGTTTAATGCATTAATTGCAATGCATGCATGCATAAAGTACATGCACTGGTCAATTTTCTCTTAATACTTGCATGCAATGATTTAAGGTATGTTGGAATCTTAACATGTGTTGGGGACAACCAAATTGAGCCTTATAAGAGGGAAAAACTAAAATTTTAAGATAAGCCCTATAAAACCGGAAAGGAGGGAGTAGAAAAAGAAGTACTCCATCCAGGAATAGTGCCGCACTTCGAAACTAGAACCTTCAATAAATTTTGAGCTTGCGTCTCGTCACATTCCAAATTACTC
The DNA here is from genome assembly GCF_002162155.2 of Triticum dicoccoides. NCBI lineage: Eukaryota > Viridiplantae > Streptophyta > Magnoliopsida > Poales > Poaceae > Triticum > Triticum dicoccoides. The sequence goes on from NC_041388.1 coordinate 172,286,775, forward strand.
CATGCTATATTGAATTGCAAACCTGTTCACACCGATCACAACCTAAACGGTTTCCCACTTAGGAGCGTATTAGTACTCCGTTATAAATACTAGTCTGCCAAGATGACTGCACATTCCTCCTCAACTCCTCATCCACAAAAACAAACAAGTCATTCAGCATCCTTCCCTTGCGTCAGCCATGGCCAGCGTGAGTTCTGGGTCGAGAGATTGCCAACATGGAGAGGTGAGCATGGAAGCAGAAGCACGAGAGATGTCCCGCCTTGCTGCGAGAGCAGCCGACATGTCCCGCCGCACTGAAGTAGCAGCACAGAGGTCCCGCCGTGCCACTGAAGCAGCACGGAGGTCCCGCCGCACCGTCGATGCAGCAGACTGGTCCGGCCACGCCGCGGAAGCAGCAGAGATGTCCCACCGCACCACAAATGCAGTAGAGATGTCTCGCCGCGCCGCGGCGGCCTGGAAAAATTTCTCGTGGGCACGCGACGACTGTTACAGGCGCATGCATGTGATCGTCCATAGCCAGACGGATCAGATGTCCCGCTCGGCGAGGTTGCAGGACAACATGGTAGCCTTGTTTGAACAGGCTACCAGCGTCATCCGGCAACTAAGGGAGGGCAATGGGAGGCTCCGGGCCGAGTGTGACCTGCTGAGGGAGAAGATCGTCCGAAGTGCAGACCTGCAGGATGAGAATAGTGCCTTCTTGAAGAAACTTATGGACGAGAATGACATGCTCTGCAACGAGCACCAAAGGCTGGTGGAGGAATCCGTGGATGTTCTCAAGCAGCATCTTGAGGACTCGAAAGAGCTCATTGCCGCTCGCCGTGGAGACTAGTTTCCTGGTTTCTTTTGATGTAATAATCGGTTTAGGATGTGGATTGTGTCGTCGGTTGTGAAATGTTGGGTTCTAGCGCGGATGTTTGGCCTTTGTTGGCCTCTTGGGATGTTGCGATTTCAATCTGGTAGCTTTTAGTCCTTCGTCTTAGGCTGGAGTTGTGCTGAACTTCTTGTGAATTGTGGTGGTTTTCAGTAATGAAAATCAGAAGGGGCAAGCCCTTCTTTGATCAAAAAAAAATAATCGTCCTTATATATTCATCAGTCTTGCTATAAGTCGAAGTAGATGCTATATAGGTCCATCAGATCTTACATCAAGGTCCGTGCTTTCAGATTTTCTTTTTTCTCTCTTAAATCTCAGTCGAGTGAGGCATAGCCACGCCATTAAACAGAGGCTCGGGCGCCATTAATGGAGACCTTGGGAGAGAGGTGGACGACAGATGGAGGTCAAAGGGATCTCCTCCCGATAAGCACGCGCAGGGGTCTGATCGCACGCCTCTCGTACTCAAATAGCTACCCTGCACGTCGCCTCCTAGCTAATAAAAAAGGGGACACGTGGCGGCACGTAAATGGTACTAGTTAGTAGAACGCCCACGGTTTCAATAATACTTGTGTTTCCGATTGTAACATGACAGCACTTCTTCCAAAATGACTTTGTTGATTGTTAATGTGTGCGCCTTTGCAAATCGGACTGCAAATTTACCACAGCATGTTGGTGCCATGTCATGGCACAAAGAAAAGTTTCATTATTTTCATGCGTGTTTTGGATTTACAGGAATTAAAAAACTAAGTTTCTCAATGTTTCCAATCCAGCCACGACGCCTAGAATTTTGAATTTCATTCCCATTTCTTGCATGGAACCTAGAAATTTACCCGAGGACACACATGTCATTTTACACCAACTTTGGTGCACTGGAACATGTGCTTGTATTTCAAATTTGAATTATGCACAGACAGGTGACACGTTCCCTCCTAGAACCACGAGCCTTCTTGAGAGAAGCTCCGATTTGCAAGAAGCTTATACCAAAATTTGTTCCTATTCGGCCAATTTTTTTACCACGACATGGTACTACCATGACATGACACCATGCCAAGTTTCATGATTTTAAAACCAAGTTTCTCAGTGTTATCGACCGAGCCACGATGCCCAGATGTTTGAATTTTATTCTCATTTTTTGCATGGGACCTACTCCCTCCTTCCATCTATATAAGGCCTAATGTGTTTTTCAAGACAACCTTTGACTATTGACAAGATTAATAGCACATGAGATGTATACTATGCAAATTATATTATTGGAAGCTCATACAAAATTGAAGGTATGCTTTGTGTAAGTTGCATGTCATATATTATTGCTCTAACGTTTGGTCAAAGTTAGCCTCGAAAAACACATTAGGACCTATATGCATGAGAGGAGTCGACTTCGAGAGAACATGTTGGTTCGAGAGACACCGAGGAAGACTACTATATATCGATGGTGCATGTAGGTGGGAATTAAACTAAGGGATGGTGTTGTTGGTTTCGGGGAT
>NC_041388.1:172289368-172324281 GCF_002162155.2 Triticum dicoccoides
AGCTAGAAGGAGATTGTTAAGTGTGAGTGTGTGTTTTACCCACCTAGGCGGATGTTATGTGCACAAAAGAGGAGAACGATTCGATGTGGCGTTAGGATTGAGGGTAATTAACTACGTATGGAGACATAGAGACCTTGAACGTGCATGTGTGAGAGGTATACATGTATACGTGGGATGTGTGTGTGCGCGCGCGCATGATCGAGATAAAAGAAAGAAGACATAAGTCATAAGATCAACGACAAGCGAGAGACGGATCGGTATGACAATATGCATGCATGCGAGAATGCATGGAAGAAGTCCCGACAATTGAGCATGTGTTTTTGTCTTTAAGAGATAGTGGTGTGGGCTGGAGCATGCATCTATGGCAAGCAGAGGGAGTGAGGCGAAACGATTGTGCAAAAGAGACCAACCTATAAATGCATATGTATGGAGAGACATATATAGTGTGGGCGATAGGAAGCAAGACTCCGTGTGAGAAAAAAATGTTGACGGAGAAACTACAGATAGATATAGAGATGGAGATGCTAGCTAGAGGGACATCCGCTAGTTTGGGTGTTGGAGATGACCGTCGGGTGGTTCAAAGGGTGAAGTTATATATGTGTGTGAGAGGGCACTTGACTGCATGTAGAGAGAAACATATGTAGTGTGCGTGATAGGAATTAAGAGTGAGGGCGAGAAAGAAGGTTGATGGAGAAACAGATAAATAGAAAGATAAATATGCTAGCTAGTGTGCGTTAGAGATAGGAGTCGAGTGGATCAGAAGGCTGGGTTATGTGTGTGGGTGTGAGAGAGATAGAGAGAGGGTGCGTGTGAGTCACATACAAACAGATATGAGAGAGAAATGATATCCAGAGAGACGGAGTTTTGTGTCTGCGAGAGAGAAAGATATGTCACAACGAGAGTGATAGCTAGAGAGACATACGAGGGAACGCAAGATATCTCTAGGGAGAGAGGGTGTGTGTGAGCGACATACAAGAGAACAATGGAGAAATATGAGACCCTGGGAGACAGAGTTTGTGTTTGTGTGTGATAAAGAGATATTGATAAGGAATAGTTGTAGGTTCGCTTATCTAAGGAGCGAAAGACATCTCTGTATGAGGGGTGTGCGAGTGGCACACATGGGAATAGTAGAGAGAAATGAGACCCCGGGAGACAAAGTTCTGTGTTTGTGTGAGAGAAAGAGATTCCACATGGAGAATCATAGTTAGAGACACATAGCAGGGAGCGAGATATACTTAGGGAGAGATAGAGTGATGAAGGTCGAGGGAGAGAGTACCGTCAGTGTGTTACGAAGATAAAAGATCATTGTCGACATACAGGTAGCACGAGAGATACCTGATAGACGATGAACGCGTATAGGTCCAGAGAGATAGTCCTATATAAGCATGAGTGATAGTTATATGAGACGAATATCTGGATTAAAGGGGATTCAAATATTTAAACTGGAGATCACGACATCGATAATATCATAACGCAAATTGGTGTATCAAACATGCATATTCATTTGAATTTGGGCACACATGTAATGTTATATAGTTTATCAATATTGGTGATCCATAGATTCTTCAATTACAAACAATGCATGGTTTGTATGCAATTAATGTCTAAACGGGATTACACTATATGTTGCATGTGCGAAACACATTATACATATTTGAGAAGTAAAGAAAAAACCGCATGAAACACACATTAATTGGAGACAGTTAGCGAGGAATGCATACATTGGATTTCAACATAAAGTGGTTTCAAATATTTGAAAATCCAAATTGATGGATACAACCTTATGAATCTGAGATCATGCCATTTGTAAACCACATTTATGTATAAATGGTGTTGTGCTTTTGAAAGTATATATAAAAAAATGATGTATATAGAATGTAATTCCAATTGAAACTGGATCCCGCCCGAAAAAATAGAATACAAACGGGATTCGAATTGAGTTGGCATGGTAAACATGCACTCTGCAAAATTTGAACGAAGCGGGGAAAGTCGCAGTAACCGCCCAGAACGGAAATATGCGAGATGGAAATCACTGCTGCCTATCCTGCCACCCAAAGCCTATATGCTGGATTTCTATAGATTTCGATAGGGGTAGGTTTGTAATTTCACCCAAACGTGACGTAACCGCCTCCCACCCGGATTCATACACGGTGGGCTCCAAAACACAGTGTGTCCTCAGCCGAAATCGACTCCCTCCCCGATTCATATTCTTACATGGTGGGCGCCAAAAAAAACTCTCGTCGGCAAATATTCGGTGTATGCGAGATTACTGTCCTATCCCCGACCGACTAGTGTTGTTGTGATGTAGTAGAAATTTGAAACGGGGGCTAAGTTTGTAAATTTCCTCGCATTTGAGACAAGCGCGCCGTGAATACATGGTTCCCCCCTTCCTCTCTACCTCCCTTTTCCCCATTCGTACTCCGTGGGTGCCAAAACACCCTCTCCACCCCACCTCCTCCGTCCGCCGCCGTCCGCCACCCCATCCACCGCCGTCCTCCTCCACCATGCCGGAGTTGATACCCCGACACCACCGTCCATTACAAGAGATCGACCTCTCTCATCCACGGCTTCGGACCGGGATCCTTGCATCCCGTCCTCTCGCTTCATCCCCGCCATTGTCCACCTTGCCGGCGCCACTCCTACAACCGTCTCGTCCACCGCGCCCCGCTGCCACCGTCTACCCTCCTAGATCTGCTTCCATGCCGCCGAGAGCCATCGCTACCGCAGCACCGTCAAATTCTCACGAGATGCCTACACGGCGCCGCACCAGAGGCGGTACTCTTTCGTATCTGCTCAACTTATTTATCGCAGCAAGAAAATAGATCGCCACTGCTTTACTCTGATTTCTTGTCTTGGTTGCGAAGTTGCCTTTGTCTGGTTTGCACCTTCAGATCCGCCATGGCACGCTCAACACCATACTCGCAATGCTTATGGTTTTCCCCTTTTATATTCCACACTAGTTAAATACAGTAGACTAAATTTCAAAATTGGATCAGTCGATTTTTCAGAGCTCGCCGGAGTTCGCCGGTGCGATCGAAGGGGCTCGAGTGGTTGTGGGGCCTCGCCGAACGAAGAAAACTCAACGCGGGTGGGGGTGGGGGTGGCGTAGGAACACAGGCGGTGGGGGCCGGTGGTCCGGCCGGCGGCTCATGCGGTGTTCTTCATGGGAAGAATCAGAGACGAGGAAGAAGAAGGGTTAGGAGACATAGGATCTTCATCCAACCGCCTGAAATGGTCGAGAGACAGCTAGGAGTTGCATTCTTAATGCGCTCTGTTTCATCATGTGTGGGCACTGCGCAACCAACATTTTATTATCCAAAATCTGCTTGCTCTTCTTTACCATGTTCCTCTTCCGTTCTTCTTTAGTATGTACTCTCTCCGTTCCTAAATACAAGTCTTTGTATAGATTCCACCATGGACTACATATGCAGCAAAATGAGTGAATCTACACTCTAAAATGTACCTGGATACATCTGTATGTGATCCATAGTGGAAATCTCTACCAAGACTTATATTTTGGAACGGAGGGAGTATGATAGTAGTACAATATGTTCCTTGTACTGAAGATGAGCAGGGACATTTGCAGTGTAGAGGTCTATACGGTCGGTTGTCATGGACACTTTGAGCCTCTTTGATTTGTAGGATCTTGTAAACATAGGAATAGGATTTGTAGTGTCCTGCCCACTTGAATCCTATAAGAATAGCAAGGAAATGCGGGGAGCTGTGTCGCCTTTGAGAGTTACATTGATATTAACAGTACCGCACCTTCACTTGAAGAGAGCTGGTATCCGAAGCCTTTCTAGCCGTACCGGCAATACTAGCACATATATTCCAGCAAGTTCCACTTTGCTGATTTTACTCTGATGCTTAAGGTTTTCCCGTTATATCTACACTATGATCTGTGTAGCTGCTTTGTGTCCCACTAGCAGCAGTCCACTCTTGAAGACAAACACTACAATGACTTACAAAATTGGCACCAAGGCATTGAGTGCCATTCTGGATGCAATGAAACTCATACGCTCCCCACCTGTTGATTCTTGTTTAGAATATCATCCTATTGACTATTCTAACCTCGAGGAGTCAAAGGCAGATGGCCTGTCCTTTTCACCCATCAAGGTGCCTGTTCTAATTTGGCAATGTTTTATTGATTGCGGGTATCTTGCATATGTTGTCTTGCATTTCTTCTACTTTGTTACACCGCCATCTGCTTAGTTTACTCATCATATATGTCGAGATGCCATGCCCATCCATTAACAATACATATTCCATCTGTCATCATACCATGTTTTTCCACTCAAATGCTGTTCTTGTGCATCAGACATCAAAAAGGAAGAGGGTGATTGCCGAACCTGAAGGAGCACTAGCAAAGTCCTTGAAAAACGTGGTGGTGCCAGAGAAATCAGACAGCACCCCACTTATATTGGCTCTACAACCAGTGACACAAAACGTAGGACCGACTCCAGCAGACTGTACCCATACTTCACTGGCCACACCACTAGCCCCACCACACAGGACCTACACTCCAACAAAAGGTATACTGATTTCATTTGCCATAGCACTAGCTGTACCATAGAAAAATCCCACTCCTGCAAAAACTACATCAAGTACACTGGCCAAAGACCTATCCCAACTACAGAGATGACCAATTCCTGCAGATTGGAACCCCATTCCATTTATTCCCAGTTTAAAAGACAATGATTTCAATGTTGTTAGGGACTACGTGCATATATTCCCATCATGGGAAGATTATTGTGAAGACAAACACCATTTTCACATCTTCCTCTCCAACTTACGTGTAAGTGCTATTATTCATGGTTATTATTTTCCTGTTTTCTGCTGATTGAACACATGAATGATTTACATTACATTGTTGTAACTAGGCGAGGGCCAATCTGGATAGTCATGACAAGCAAAGCTTGCTTGTGCTTTTCAAGGAAGCATTGCAGTAGTATCGGTGTTACCTGAGGAAATCATACTTTGATGGCAAGTCTATAAACGAATTCCTGGTGAAGTCTCCTATGCTAAATTTAGAAGACATTGAATGGAAAAACCTTGTTATGAAATCACATGACAATTTGAACTTCTACTTTTCCGCATGTGCCTTACGGATCTTTTTTGCAGGAAATCTGCTCGAAGAAGAATTCCGGTTTGAGAAGAATGAAAGGATATCTCAAATATGCTGCCCGCTGCTTTGCTCTTGTTAGTACCTGTTGTCCTGTATCACTGTACTTGCATACATACCCGGTTAATTATGTGACAACAGTATGCATGATAGCTTGCTTATCAATTGTTCGCTCCAAATTATCTAATCTGTATGAATGGTTACATTAGTGTAGAATATATCCAATGCCAATGTTTTTTAGCTCTACATTGTTCTTGTAAGTACATGCTGTCCTTTATCAGGGTACTTATAATGACAGGCAGTTGTTCATGTACCATCACTCTGCAGATTATTTTCCTTTGCCCTCCATTTTCTACACATCAGATCTATATTTACTCTTACCATAAGGTTGGTACTGAAGAAGTTTAGCTATGCATTGCTCTTGGCTGTACCTTTTGCCTGTATCGCTGCGCTTACATTTATAGCTACTTGGTTATGTAGCATCACTCTTCATCTTATCTTAAATATTCTCCATTTTTTCGTATATTATCACATCTATATTTACTCTTAACAAAATGTAGAATAAAGGCAATGCTTTTGAAGAAGATTCTGTGGTAAACTTCTTGAATTGCCCCCCATCAGCATGGACAAGGCCTTTATAGAGCCTGTCTTGACCAATAGTGTAAGTTTGTCCATCTCAAGCCTTCAAACTTTGTTGTATATATTTGGTTAGGCAGGAATGCAACAGCTGTTTATTTTTGATGTTTGCATCAAATTGCTTGTTTAAAGTTTATTATATGTAGTTCATAAACAAAAGTGCGTCCTTCCTCAATTTAAGTTTTTAGTTGTACAACCAAGTTCCTTCTTCACACCATGTAAATTAAACTATACAGAGCAAGTGATCTTCTTTTGCACTGCATGTATGCTTCTGTTCTTCATCTGTAATCCAGTGGTGTGGTGAACCTACCGACTACATCACAATGTCATATTCTGCAATGTCTTAACTATGAAAAATGTCATATCATTCTACTATTATTTAAACCGTCTATTTATTTGCCAATCTGAAATGGTATAAATTGACAGCACACTAACCATTGATACTTATGAGTTCTTGATCTGTAATCCAGTGGTGTCGTGAAGCTGCCAACTCCTTCACAATGTCATTTCCTACCATGTCTTAACCTGAACAATACCATATTGTGTTAATGCAAATTTAAACTGTGTCACTTTATTCGTCAGTAAGAAATGTGATGAATTGTCAACACTGATACTTTTATGTGCAAAACCTGTCATCTGTCTGCTTGTTTATCTTTCAGAGTGAGGAAGATATAAGTGTTGAACAAGCGCAGTCTCATCATATTGCTCAGCTGCTTGCGCTGCAGCTCCCCAGCAGGGCTAACCTTTCTTGAACTCTATTGAAGTGCTGTCGGTTTTGTATATTATTTTATCGGCGTGTTTATTTGCACTGGTGGCGATCTTTGATGCCCAGTGTATGTAATCTGTTGTCTGCTTGTGCTTTATTATCATAGTGGCGAACTTTGATGCCCAGTGGATGTAATATGCCGTAATTTCTTTATTGTATAGTATAGTGGCGAACTCTATTGAACCTATACTCGTAATTGTGCGAATCAAATCACGAGCTTTTAACAGGCCAAAAAATTGTCTCGGTCCTTGTTTGGCCCAATCAGATATCGGCTGCGAGCAGGCCGGATGCAAACCGGGCCGTAGTTAGGCCCAACTATATGACGGGCTTTTAACATGCCAAAACTAATATCAGGCCGAATTACTAAGTGGGCCTTTAGCAAGTGGGCCCAAAAGCATAGTGTCCAGTTGACGGGCCGAATCTGATATGGGACATAATTAGGCCCAAAACCTCTTAAAGGGCCGGACCTGATCTGGGCCGTAATTTGGCCCAGAATGTGGTAGGCTTTTAATGGGCCGGATCTCATATGGGCCCCCATTAGTCCTGGAGCGTGGCAGGCCATTAATAGACCGTATCAAATATGGGCCGACATTTGGCCCAAAACATGGCAGCCAGTTAACGGGCCGGCCTACTAGGGTCCTCAAAATCTTGTGGGCCTACAGCTGGGCCGGCCCATTAATGTCGGCGAAATCTCGTGGGCCTTTAGCTGGGCCGGCCCATTATGATCCGCAAGAATTTTGTGGGCCTTTACCTGGGCCGGCCTATTATGGCACACAAAAATCTTGTGGGCCTATACCTGGGCCGGCCCATTATGGCCCACGAAATCTTGTGGGCCTTTAGTTGGGCCAGCCCATTATGGTCCGCAAAATCTCGTGGGCCTTTAGCTGGGCCGGCCCATTATGGTCCGCAAAATCTTGTGGGCCTTTAGTTGGGCCGGCCCATTTAAACTTGTTGGGCCATGCCACGGGTCGACGTATCATCGGCGCCTTCTGTCCAGTGAGTGGATGACATCTGTCCCGACGATGAGCCGACACGTGTTTCCTCTAGCCAATGATGAGTTTACACGTGGAAAATCCCCATTGGTCGGGGCTGTTAACAGGTTATCGAATCCAAAACCCGACCCGATAGCTTAACGGCGTTCCGTTATGGTGGATGCCATGTGTCGGTCACCCTTGACGAAAGCACTTCTGTGACGTGCGATTTATCGTCATGGAAGTGGACACTTCCATGATGATAATTTTGGTAATGTCATGGAACACTTCTACGACAGCGCAGGTATGACTATCTTGATTATGTCATAAATTTTTCATGGATGTACATGCATGACAAAAAAGCGACCTACTGTGACAAACACATATCATCACGGAAGTGTATTTTTTTGTAGTGCATGGAGCAATAAAAAATTATAGATACATTGAAGACGTATCAAGCATCCCCAAGCTTAATTCCTGCTCGTCCTTGAGTAGGTAATGATAAAAATAGAATTTTTGATGCAGAGTGCTACCTGGCATAATTTTAATATAATTCTTCTTAATTGTGGTATGAATATTCAGATCCGAAAGATTCAAGACAAAAGTTTATATTGACATAAAAATAATAATACTTCAAGCATACTAACAAAGCAATTATGTCTTCTGAAAATAACATGGCCAAAGAAAGTTCATCCCTACAAAATCATATAGTTTAGTAATGCTCCATTTTCATCACACAAGAATGCTCTCATCATGCACAACCCCGATGACAAGCCAAGCAATTGTTTCATACTTTAGTAATCTCAAACCTATAAACTTTCACGCAATATATGAGCGCGAGCCATGGACATAGCACTATGGGTGGAATAGAATATAATGAGGGGGTTTATGTGGAGAAGACAAAAAAAGGAAAGTCTCACATCAACGAGGCTAATCAATGGGCTATGGAGATGCCCACCGATTGATGTTAATGCAAGGAGTAGGGATTGCCATGCAACAGATGCACTAGAGCTATAAATGTATGAAAGCTCAATAAAAGAAACTAAGTGGGTGTGCATCCAACTTGGTTGCTCACGAAGACCTAGGGCACTTGAGGAGGCCCATTATTGGAATATACAAGCCAAGTTCTATACTGAAAAATTCCCACTAGTATATGAAAGTGACAAAACAAGAGACTCTCTATCATGAAGATTATGGTGCTACTTTGAAGCACAAGTGTGGCAAAGGATAGTAACATTATCCCTTCTCTCTTTTTCTCTCATTTTTTGGGCCTTCTCTTTTTTATGGCCTTTCTTTTTTTTATAATTCCTCACTTGGGACAATGCTCTAGAAAATGATGATCATCACACTTCTATTTATTTATAACTCAATGATTACAACTCGATACTAGAACAAAAGATGACTCTATATGAATGCCTCCGGCGGTGTACCAGGATATGCAATGGACCAAGAGTGACATGTATGAAAGAATTATGAACGGTGGCTTTGCCACAAATACTATGTCAACTACATGATCATGCTAAGCAATATGACAATAATGAATGTGTTATGATAAACGGAATGGTGGAAAGTTACATGGCAATATGTCTCGGAATGGCTAATGCCATAATAGGTAGGTATGGTGTCTGTTTTGAGGAAGATATAAGGAGGTTTATGTGTGAAAGAGCGTATCATATCACGGGGTTTGGATGCACCGGCGAAGTTTGCGCCAACTCTCAATGTGAGAAAGGGCAATGCATGGTACCGAAGAGGCTAGCAAGGATGGAAGGGTGAGAGTGCGTATAATCCATGGACTCAACATTAGTCATAAATAACTCACATACTTATTGCAAAAATCTACAAGTCATCAAAAACCTCGGCACTACGCGCATGCTCCTAGGGGGATAGATTGGTAGGAAAATACCATCGCTCGTCCCCAACCGCCACTCATAAGGAGGACAATCAAATAACACCTCATGTTTCAAATTTGTTACATAACGTTTACATACGTGCTTGCTACGGGACTTGCAAACTTCAACACAAGCATTTCTCAATTTCACAACTACTCAACTAGCACGACTTTGATATTATTACCTCCATATCTCAAAATAATCATCAAGCATCGAACTTCTCATAGTATTCAAAACACTCATAAGAAAATTTTACTAATCTTGAATACCTAGCATAATAGGAATTTATGTAAATTACCATGCTATTTAAGACTCTCAAAATAATCTAAGTGAGGCATGAGAGATCAATAGTTTCTATAAAACAAATCCACCACCGTGCTCTAAAAGATATAAGTGAAGTACTAGAGAAAAACTATATAACTCAAAAGATATAAGCGAAGCACATAGAGTATTCTAACAAATTCCAAATCATGTATGGATCTCTCAAAAGGTGTGTACATCAAGGATGATTGTGGTAAACTAAAAATTAAAGACTCAAATCATACAAGACGCTTCAAACAAAACACATATCATGTGGCGAATAAAAATGTAGCTCCAAGTAAAGTTACCGATAGAAGTAGACGAAAGAGGGGATGCCTTCCGGGGCATCCCCAAGCTTTGGCTTTTAGGTGTCCTTAGATTATATTGGGGGTTCCATGGGCATGCCCAAGCTTGGGCTCTTGCCACTCCTTGTTCCATAATCCATCAAATCTTTACCCAAAACTTGAAAACTTCACAACACAAAACTCAAAGTAGAAAATCTCGTGAGCTCCGTTAGCGAAAGAAAACAAAAGACCACTTCAAGGTACTGTAATGAACTCATTCTTTATTTATATTGGTGTTAAAACTACTGTATTCCAACTTATCTATGGTTTATAAACTATTTTACTAGCCATAGATTCATTAAAATAAGCAAACAACACACGAAAAACAGAATCTGTCAAAAACAGAACAGTCTGTAGTAATCTGTAGCAAGCGCAAGATCTGGAACCCCAAAAATTCTAAAATAAATTTTTTGACGTGAGGAATTTATCTATTAATCATATGAAAAAAGAATTAACTAAATAGGACTTTAAAAATAAAAATGGCTGCAGTTCTCGTGAGCGCTAAAGTTTCTGTTTTTTACAGAAAGTGTAACAAGACTTTCCCCAAGTCTTCCCAACGGTTCTACTTGGCACAAAAACTAATTAAACACAAAAAACACAACAAAAAAAGAGGCTAGATAATTTATTTATTACCAAACAGGAGCAAAAAGCAAGGAATAAAAATAAAATTGGGTTGCCTCCCAACAAGCGCTATTGTTTAACACCCGTAGCTAGCCATAACAAGCAAGGATAGATCTAGGTATTGCCATATTTGGTAGGCAATCCATAAGTGGCTCTTATGATTGATTCATAAGGTAATTTAATTTTCTTTCTAGGAAAGTGTTCCATGCCTTTCCTTAATGGAAATTGGAATCTAATATTTCCTTCCTTCATATCAATAATTGCACCAATCGTTCTAAGGAAAGTTCTACCAAGAATAATAGGACATGAAGGATTGCAATCTATGTCAAGAACAATAAAATCTACGGGCACATAATTCCTATTTGCAACAATAAGAACATCATTAATTCTTCCCATAGGTTTCTTAATAGTGGAATCCGCAAGGTGCAAGTTTAGAGAGCAATCATCAAAATCATGGAAACCTAACAAATCACACAAAGTCTTTGGAATCGTGGAAACACTAGCACCCAAATCACACAAAGCATAGTGTTCATGATCTTTAATTTTAATTTTAATAGTTGGTTCCCACTCATCATCAATTTCTCTAGGGAAATAAACTTCCAATTCAAGTTTTTCTTCATAAGATTGCATCAAGGCATCAACGATATGTTTAGTAAACGCTTTATTTTGAATATAAGCGTGAGGAGAATTTAGCACGGATTGCAACAAGGAAATACAATAAATCAAAAGAAATTTTCATAGTTAAATTCCTTGAAATCCATAATAGTGGGTTTTAGCAACATCTAGGGTTTTAATTTCTTCAATCCCACTTTTATCAATTTTAGCATCAAGATAAAAAAAAATCTGAATTCTTGGAACGTCTTCTAGGTAAAGGTGGATCATATTCAGTCCCATCATTATCAAGATTCATATTGCAAAACAAAGATTTAATAGGGGACACATCAATAACTTCTAGATCTTCATCTTTATTTTCAGAGGAACTAGAAGAACATGCTCTTATAAAGGCATCTTTCATAGCACGCATCCTAGCGGTTCTTTCTTTGCACTCATCAATGGAAATTCTCATGGATTTGAGAGACTCATTGATATCATGCTTAGGTGGAATAGATGTAAGTTTAAAAGAATCAACATCAAGAGAAATTCTATCAACGTTCCTAGCCAACTCATCAATCTTAAGCAATTTTTCTTCAATCAAAGCATTAAAGTTCTTTTGTGAAGTAATAAATTATTTAATATTAGATTCAAAATCAGAGGGCATCTTATTATAATTTCCATATGAATTGTTGTAGGAATTACCATAATTATTAGAGGGATTACTAGGATAAGGCCTAGGATTGAAATTTCCTCTATATGCGTTGTTACCAAAATTGTTCCTACCAACAAAATTCACATCCATAGATTCATTATTATTCTCAATCAAAGTAGACAAGGGCATATCATTAGGATCAGAAGAAACGCTCTTACTAGCAAATAATTTCATAATTTCATCCATCTTTCTACTCAAAACATTAGTTTCTTCTATCGCATGCACCTTTTTATTAGTAGATCTTTCAGTATGCCTGTCGGTGTCAAAACCGGCAGATCTCGGGTAGGGGGTCCCGAACTGTGCGTCTAAGGCGGATGGTAACAGGAGGCAGGGGACACGATGTTTACCCAGGTTCGGGCCCTCTTGATGGAGGTAATACCCTAGGTCCTGCTTGATTATTCTTGATGATATGAGTATTACAATAGTTGATCTACCACGAGATCAAAGAGGCTAAACCCTAGAAGCTAGCACATGGTATGATTGTATGTTGTCCTATGGACTAAAACCCTTCGGTTTATATAGACACTGGAGGGGGCTAGGGTTACACAAGGTCGGTTACAAAGGAGGAGATATACATATCCATATTGCCTAGCTTGCCTTCCACGACAAGTAGAGTCCTATCCGGACACGAGACGAAGTCTTCAATCTTGTATCTTCATAGTCCAACAGTCCGGCCAAAGGATATAGTCCGGCTCTCTGGAGACCCCCTAATCCAGGACTCCCTCAGTAGCCCCTAAACCAGGCTTCAATGGTGATGAGTCCGGCGCCCAGTGTTGTCTTCGGCATTGCAAGGTGGGTTCCTCCTCCGAATACACCATGGAAGAGTTTGAATACAAGGATAGTGTCCGACCCTGCAAAATAAGTCCCACATACCACCGTAGAGAGAATAATATTTCCACAAATCTAATCTGCTGACACGTTTCGACAGCATGACATCACACCACGGCCCAGTCATTATTCAAACCGTTTTTCTTAACCAGCTCCGCACATAACGCGAGGCGGTTTCCTCGACACGTCTTGTCAAAGCAGAGATCGTGTTTTGCTTATCACGGGATTCTCATCAATACAAACGTGGGTAATCCAACCGTGCCTGTTGGTATGACTCCTAGATCTTAGGTAAGTCTCAAACATCCACGAGGAGGACGCCTGCTATTCACCCTCTTTATAAAGGGGCAAGGCCTTTTCTTTTTCTCCTCCCGCGCTCAATCGAATCCTTCCCCCGCCTCGAGTTCTAACACCCAAAGCTCAGGTCAGGTGCTTCGGACCTTGAACTATGCCTGGATCTAACCTTCAAGGTCGGTGGATGCCTTCCTCCGTCACAGAGGAGGACATCAAGTTGAGAGAGGCCAGATATCTGACCGCCGAAATTTCGCATAGGCTGCCCACCCGAGGGTAGGTCGTCCCTACTCCTGAACCCAACAAGAGTGTTGTGTTCATCTCCCACTTCCTCCGAGGACTAGGCCTTGCTCTGGATCCCTTTGTTACGGGTCTTATATTCTATTACGGGCTGGATTTTCACGATCTGGCCCTGGATTCCCTTCTTCACATCACGTCATTTATTGTCATATGTGAGGCCTTCCTCCGCATTACCCCTCACTTCGGCCTGTGGCTCAAGACCTTCGATGTGAAGCCGAAGATGATCAAGGGGCAGCACGCAGCGTGTGGAGGTGCTTTAATAAGCAAAATTGCTGAAGCTCTATGGCCAGAGGGTTCCTTCCCAGAGGTGTCCGAATTGTGGCAGCGGGAGTGGTTTTACGTCACAGCTCCCCGAAGTGCCAAGTGGGTAGCTGCCCCCACCTTTCGCTCGGGCCCCCCACCGCAATTGATGTCATGGATCAGCAGGGGGCCGAGCTGGGGTCCAGCCAAGGACGTGCCAATCCTGCAAAGCCATATCCGAGATCTCTTTGAGAGAGATTTCAGTCTGGTTATGGTAATGCAAGTTATGCTAGTTCATTGAGTCCAGCCTTGCAAACGTCGGCCCCTCCGCATGTGGGAATTCAACCCGGAAGGACCGCATGCTATTCAGCATTTCCTCGGCATGACACATGAAGAGATGTACAAATCGTTCTTCGGAACCCAAATAGAGTGTCCGGACACCACCGAGGACGTGGGTCTGAGCTGCAACCGCCCCACTGCCCAAGTAAGTAATCCCATGCCGAACCTGCTGTCCTTTTATTTATCATGGCATCATTCTAAAGAGCCGCCTTTTGACCAGGACTGGATAACAAAGGCGATGATGATCAGGTGTTCGCCCCCCCTTCCTGAGGGCTTGGACAATCCAGTACTGGACAAGATGCTTGAGCCGGCGCCTTATCTAGTGTCCTCAAAGGAAGATGATGGGGGAATAAAGAGGGCGAAAGCGGGCCTCACTCGCTACTTATTCCAGCCGGGGGAATGAGCACCTCCGCGAGGGAGGACAATCAAAGGGAAGAATCTGACATTGTCTCTCCCCGGGGAAGGAAGAGGACTACCTCTAAAGATCCAGATACTAAGGTTTCCAAATGGGAGAAGAAATCTTCATCAGAGGGTCCTGCCTCGGAGGGTATTCTTTCCGCACAATGTCCCCGTGGGGATCAGCCCTCTACCAAGCTGTAAGTAATCGAAAAGTACTTAATAGTGAAACATCCTACCTTACTTTCGAAGACAATAACGATGCTTATAAATTGTAGTCCGGATCGTAGCCCTTCTCGACAGAGTTCATCTTCAGGGGATCTTCTTCCGGAGATGATGGAGAGCGAAACGCCTCCCCCGGACACCCCGCCTCAAGAAGCGGGCGACCTTGAAGTGTCGTCGCGAAGGTTATCTCCTGATCCATTAGGGAAAGAGGATAACCCTTTTGCTGCCCAGAATCAGTATCTGGCTCCTAAGGAGAGCGACAGCAAGGGTCCGTACAGTGTGCGGTTGGACATGCTGAAGGATCTTCTGGGGAAAGCGGCCGTCTCGGAAGCGCATTGTACGCTAATGGGTACGGTAATTGAAAGGATTTCATCCGCTGAAAGCGGTTTGCATGAAGCCTTTATGAGTCTGCTGAAAGGCTTTGAGGTACGTGAAATAATGTATGTTTTTAACAGTACCGCATATGTTAGGTATGCCCTATGCAGATAGGAGCCCCTGAGACTCTGGTTGTCGTCGAAAACGGCGGCCAACAGAGGATCATAGTCCCAGGTAATAACCAGACCGCCTTCATGTGCAGGTGGCTGAAGCTTCGGTGGCTAGCTGGACTGATGGGTTTGCCGAGCTTAAGCGGCAACTTAATGCGGCAGATGCCGACATCATGCTTGTCAACAAGCGGCTTGACGAGGCACAGGGTGAGTGATTTTTCTTGTGATCGTCACATAATAAGAGTAGCATGATGCCAGTATCTTTAATATGTTGTGACCGCAGATGGAGCTGCCACCGTGGAGACCACTCGGGCGGAGCTTGCCCGAGCCAAGGATCAAGCAAGGAGTAGCAATGCGGCCGCGAGTTAAGGGCCGAACAGGCCGCGCATTGCGAGAGCAAGGAAAAAATAGCCAAGATGGCTGTAAAGTTAAAAGATGCCGCTGACTGTTACCAGCTTCTTGAAGAAGAAAACCAGGTAAAGGCGACGGACCTGGAGAAAGCCCTGGTGGCTGCCAAGGAAGCCTGCTCCAAAGTTAGAGCGATGAAGGAGGAGCTGAATCAAGCTGCGGATATCGTGTCTGGGAAGCCCTTCTTGTTGCAGACTAAGTTCGGAGATCCGAAGTATGCTCCTCTGGACCGGCTATGGAGTTCTGCGGACGCGTACATGCATTTGGCTGCAAGTGCTGCTGATGCGGCCGAGTACTTCAAGGATCAGAAAGGTCCCGAAGTGGTAAAGCTGTTTTGGTCAAAGTTTCATGCTCTAGTCCGTCCGCTGCTGTTGAATGAGCAATTGGCCGAGTGGGCCGAGCTCCATAGGTTGTCCGGACATGCCATGAAGTCCGTTGTGGATCACCTATGGCCGGGAGGGCCAAGGCCAAATAGCTACTTTAGCTTAGTGCAACAATTCCTTGGTGATGTGCCACGCATCGATGCTGTAAAGACATACTGGGCGGAGATGGAGGCCACCACTGTTGCGACACAGGGTTCGACCGTAGGCCGAGTGGCTGCCGAGCACTGCTTTGAAGAAGTTCTTGAAGGCGCTCATTCGATAGAGGCTGAGTGCTCAAAGAATATTATGTTCCAGTGACATGTATTCCCATTGTACAAACAATGTTTTACTGAATTATCAAGGTTGTATTTATACTTTTGCCTGAAAGTACTATGATGCCTCCTGTGTAGCCGTTTATGTATATATGTGTATAACCTGAAAGTTTGAAGTCGTCAGCTTCCGCCCCCATGCATATAATGTGGGGGTGTTTGCAAAAGATGCATATCCACACTTGATCCAACGTCTTGGTTCGTTAAGGAGGTGATAGCGCAGCGAACGAGGCAATCAGACTATATTGCTTTAACACTTTCACTTAGCCATAGGAGTTTGACAATGGGGCTACTATATAGCCCCTGGTACTCCTGCGCTCGTCCGAATACGGGGCGCGTACGTACATGACCGGGAAACGACCCTTCGTTAATGCGGAGGAATCCCGAAGATTCTGACGAGTCATCGAGTGGTTGACCAGTCTCTCGCTATATCATGACAGTCAGTTTTCGGCTTTCTCTACTGAGGTGCTCATCCAGATGAACCAAGGCACAATCGCAGTAGTTCTCCCAGTGCTACCTTAGATGATATAATGGAACGTAAGGTACCAAAACGTGGGAGCTGGGCAAACCCAACATTTGACCAAAGACATGATTCGGAGCTGATGCATATAGGGCCAAACTCGCGGCGCCGAACACTCCCTAAGGTGTTTGGTCTTTATAACATATACCGGACTAAACAGTGCCCTTAATAAGAAAGCCCATGTGTCCAGGTACGTGCAAAATTCTGGCGTGGCCACATGCCAATAATGCCAGCATCCTTCTCGGTTGTGTGGAGTATCCGGAGGATGTGAGCAACAAGAGACAGTAAAAAAAGGTTTACGCAGGGTCTTAATCTAAAAAGAAACCTTTGGGCGGGTCCCTGCTGCCCGTCTGCGCCTGTGTCTCTGTTGTGCTGTGTCCTGGACGGGTGTAGCATGATTGTCATCTGCAAAAGTAAAGAACTTAGGTGAAAGTTGCCGTGCCAAAAAGAAGAGTTGGTTATTATCAATGAACTATCAAAATTCAAGAGAAGCCAAATTAAGCCGGGCTTGACCTGGTTACACGCGGGAAGCCCCTGGTATCATTTATGAGGGTTCGAAAACCAATCTCATGTATATATGATGGAACGCCAGATTCGTTTGACCGTGTCCGTGGTCTTGACGACCTGCCATTTTTCTGGTTGGTGAGGCCGTCTAGTTTGCGGCTGCTAGAGCCGCCGCGTCCTCGTCCATGTGTGGGAAGCATTCGGTATTTCCGCTAACCGAGATGATGCAACATGGACCGGGCATCTTTTGCTTGAGAAAAACATAATGCGGTATTGCATTAAATCGAGCGAAAGTCGTTCTTCCGAGTAGTGCTTGATATCCACTTCGGAATGGGGCAATGTGAAAAGTTAACCTTTTGCTTCGCAAGTTATCGGGAGAACCGAATACTACCTCTAGTAGTAGAGAGCCTGTATAGCGGGCCTCTTCGCCTAGTATCACTACCTTGAAGGTAGTATTACTGTGGCTTATTTGTGTCGGGTCTATCCCCATTTTGCGGATTGTGTCTTGATATATCAGATTTAGATCACTGCTGCCGTCCATGAGGACCCGTGTGAAATGGTACCCATTTATTATTGGGTCTAACACCAAGGCCGTCAGTCCTTCGTGCCGGATATTTGTCTCGTGATCCCTACAATCAAAAGTGATCGGGCAGGCCAACCAGGGGTTGAACCTAGGGGTGACGGGCTCTATGGTGCATGTGCCTCGGAGTGCATGCTTGCCTCTCCTCTTTGTCACATGGATCACGTTTACTGTTTTAACCTCTGGTGGGAACTTTTTTTGTCCTTCGGTGCTTTGCTGGCGAGGCTCATCCTCGTCTTCGCTTGGTGTCTCTTCCCCTTTGTGTTCGGCGTTTAGCTTACTGGCCTGCTTGAAGACCCAACATTCTCGATGGGTATGATTTGCAAGTTTGTCTGGGGTGCCAGGAATCTGACAGAGTTTGTCAAGAATTTTGTTTAGGCCAGATTGTCCTTCTCTGCTGCCCTTGAAAGGCTTTTTCCGCTGACCTGGTCAGGAGCCCCTAAATCCGGCGTTTACGTCGTGTTATCTGGGCTACCTTCTTTAATTTGACACTTGTTTTTGTTGCGTCGTGGTTTACCATTGCCATCCATGACTTTGGATGTACTTGGGTCGCTGGTGCTGCTACGGGCCATCCAGTTGTCCTCGCCCGCACAAAAGCGGGTCATGAGGCTTGTTAGGGCTGCCATTGTTCTCGGTTTTTCTTGACCGAGGTGTCTGGAGAGCCATACGTCTCGGACGCTGTGTTTAAAAGCTGCAAAGGCTTCAGCATCCGGACAGTCGACGATTTGGTTCTTCTTGGTGAGGAACCTGTTCCAAAGCTTTCGGGCGGACTCTCCGGACTGTTGGATTATATGACTTAAGTCGTCTGCATCCGGAGGTCGGACATAAGTTCCTTGAAAATTGGCCCGAAAGCCTCCTCGAGCTCCTCCCAACTTTCAATTGAGTTTTCGGGGAGGCCTTTCAGCCAGTGCCGAGCTGTCCCTTTAAGCTTGAGGGGCAAGTATTTAATGGCATGGAGATCGTCTCCACAAGCCATATGAATATGGAAGATGAAGTCCTCAATCCAAACACCAGGGTCTGTGGTTCCGTCGTACGCCTCTATGTTCACCGGTTTGAATCCCTCTGGGAATTCGTGATCCAGCACCTCATCGGTGAAACACAAGGGGTGTGTGGCACCCTTGTATTGGGATGCGCCATGGTGTTCGGACGGTTGTAGTGCTCGGTGTTGGTTTCGTATCGTAGCGCGTTTCCTAGATCCATAGATAGATCTGGTCGCATCGGATTTTTGACGCAAGTTCTCATGTAGATCGTGTGTTGACTTATGCGCGACTTTGTTAGCCGCTCTATTGCGTTCACAAGGTGGTGTATCCGGCCGGTTGGCCGTATCACTCTTCGGCTGTATGGGCTCTAAGGCCTCATCGTCGAATTCCAGTAATAGCTTGCGCTTTGGATAGCTGTTTTTATGGTAACTTCCACCATACTTTGTTACTTTGTTCCACTTGCTGTTGAGCATATCTTGTGCGACCTTGAGCCTTTGCCTCTGTTTCTTCAGGCTCCTCGCTGTGGCAATAAGCCTTCTGCGGAGGTTTTCTTGCTCCAAGTGCATTTCCGGGATGATGTGTGCATCGTCCGGACTGTTTTCTTCCCCAGACGGGGTTTGATGAGGCTTATCCTTGGCGTCGTCGAGGTCGGACGTCGGATTCGTACTATGTGTGCAGTTTGCATCTTGATCGTGCTCTGCCACCGGGGTGGTGCAGTCGTCGTTTCTTCTAGAGTCGACTGGACTGTTATTTCCTCTAGCGTTGTTATCGCTGTTTTTGCTATGGCGGGGCTTAGAGCAGCATCGCTGATGTCGGTGCCGGGGTTGCTTGGAGGGTGCATCCTCTGCTGTCTCTTTGCCATTTCCCTCTCTGGGTGTATCCACCATGTATACGTCATGTGATGAAGTGGTCGTCCAGCGCCCTATGGGCGGTGGTTCCTGTTTGTCTCCTGCATTGTCGTCCATACCATCGATGTCTTCGGATTCGAAGTCGAGCATGTCGGTTAAGTCGTCGACAGTGGCTACTAAGTGGGTGGTGTGTGGGCAGCGAATTTCTTTGTCGTCCACATCCCATTCTAGCCGGACATAGTTCGGCCAAGGTTCTCCTGACAGGAGAGAGACCTTAATGAATTTAGCACATCTCCGAAAGGTGAGTGCTGAAAGATATCCGCGGAGGTGAACTCCATGATCGGCGCGCCGTCGGATTCAACAGGCACGGATGTAGGCGGCTCAAAGTCCGTGGCCGGGGATAAATCCAGTGGTGCGGCGACGCAGCTCTCGAAAGGGGTGAAGTCAGTATCTGGCTCTATCGCCACTGAGAGTGCAGCCTTCGTGGCGGGGTCTATCCCTCTGCTCTCGGATGGCGCGATTTGCTCTGGATTAACGGCCGGAGTAGCCACGGATGCGATCTCCCGAACATTATCTGACGGCAGAGTTACGTCTTGCTCGTCGCGACTGTGCGGCACGTTCGGCATGGGCTCGAATCCGTCGAAGATCAAGTCTCCGCGGATGTCGTCCATGTAGTTCAAGTTTCCAAATCTGACCTGATGGGCAGGGGCGTAGCTTTCGATCTGCTCCAATTGGCCAAGTGAATTGGCCCGCAGTGCGAAGCCGCCGAATACGAAGATCTGTCTTGGGAGGTAGGCCTCACCCTGGACCGCATCGCTAGCGATGATCGAAGGAGCCATCAAGCCTTATGGTCATGACACAGTGGAACTCTCAATGAAAGCACCAATGTAGGTTTCAAAACCGGTGGATCTCGGGTAGGGGGTCCCGAACTGTGTGTCTAAGGCAGATGGTAATAGGAGGCAGGGGACACGATGATTACCCAGGTTCGGGCCCTCTTGATGGACGTACTACCCTACGTCCTGCTTGATTATTCTTGATGATATGAGTATTACAAGAGTTGATCTACCACGAGATCAAAGAGGCTAAACCCTAGAAGCTAGGCTATGGTATGATTGTATGTTGTCCTATGGACTAAAACCCTCTGGTTTATATAGACACCGGAGGGGGCTAGGGTTACATAAGGTCGGTTACAAAGCAGGAGATATACGTATCCGTATTGCCTAGATTGCCTTCCACGCCAAGTAGAGTCCTATCCGGACACGAGACGAAGGTTTCAATCTTGTATCTTCATAGTCCAACAGTCCGGCCAAAGGATATAGTCCGGCTGTCCAGAGACCCCCTAATCCAGGACTCCCTCAATGCCATTGAGAATAATTAACCATAATATTATCTAAGAGTTTAGTAGCTTCTCCTAAAGTGATTTCCATAAAAGTGCCTCCCGCGGCCGAATCTAAAAGATTTTTAGAAGCAAAATTCAATCCGGCATACAAATTTTGTATAATCATCCACAAATTTAAACCATGAGTAGGGCAATTATGTATCATTAGTTTCATTCTATCCCAAGCTTGTGCAACATGTTCATGATCAAGTTTCTTAAAATTCATAATGTCGTTTCTAAGAGAAATGATCTTAGTGGGAGGAAAATACTTAGAGCTAAAAGCATCTTTGCACTTGTTCCAAGAATCAATACTATTTTTAGGCAAAGACAAAAACCAAGCTTTAGCACGATCTCTAAGCGAAAAAGGAAATATGTTCAATTTGACAATATCATTATCCACATCTTTCTTCTTTTGCATATCACACAAATCAACGAAGCTATTTAGATGGGTAGTGGCACCTTCACTAGGAAGGCCGGAAAACAGATCTTTCATGACAAGATTCAGCAAAGCAGTATTAATTTCACAAGATTCAGCATCGGTAAGAGGAGCAATCGGAGTGCTAATAAAATCATTGTTGTTGGTATTGGTGAAGTCACACAATTTAGTGTTATCTTGAGCCATCGTGACAAACAAGCAAACTAACACACAAGCAAACAAAAATCAAGCGAGCAAAAAGAGGCAAATAGAGAAAGAGAGGGAGGATAGAGAGAGAGGGCGAATGAAACGGAAAGGGTGAAGTGGGGGTGAGGAAAACGAGAGGTAAATGGCAAATAATGTAATGCGGGAGATAAGGGTATGTGATGGGTACTTGTTATATTGACTTTTGCGTAGACCTCCCCGGCGACGGTGCCAGAAATCCTTCTTGCTACCTCTTCAGGACTGCATTGGTTTTCCCTAAAGAGGAAGGGATGATGCAGCAAAGTAGCGTAAATACTTCCCTCAGTTTTTGAGAACCAAGGTATCAATCCAGTAGGAGGCTACGCGCGAGTCCCTCGCACCTACACAAAACGAATAAATCCTCGCAACCACCGCGATCAGGGGTTGTCAATCCCTACACGGCCACTTACGAGAGTGAGATCTGATAGATATGATAAGTTAATATTTTTGGTATTTTTCTGATAAAGATGCAAAGTAAAATAAAAGCAAAGTAAAAAGCAAAGGAAATAACTAAGTAGTAGGAGATTAATATGATGAAGATAGACCCCGGGGCAATAGGTTTCACTAGTGGCTTCTCACAAGAGCATAAGTATTCTACGGTGGGTGAACAAATTACTGTTGAGCAATTGACAGAATTGAGCATAGTTATGAGAATATCTAGGTATGATCATGTATATAGGCATCACATCCGAGACAAGAAGATCGACTCCTATCTGCATCTACTACTATTACTCCACTCATCGACCGCTATCCAGCATGCATCTAGAGTATTAAGTTAATGAAAACGGAATAATGCCTTAAGCAAGATGACATGATGTAGAGGGATAAACACATGCAATATGATGAAAACCCCATCTTGTTATCCTCGATGGCAACAATACAATACGTGCCTGGCTGCCCCTACTGTCACTGGGAAAGGACACCGCAAGATTGAACCCAAAGCTAAGCACTTCTCTCATTGCACGAAAGATCAATCTAGTAGGCCAAACCAAACTGATAATTCAAAGAGACTTGCAAAGATAACCAATCATACATAAAAGAATTCAGAGAAGATTCAAATATTGTTCATAGATAGACTTGATCATAAACCCACAATTCATCGGTCTCAACAAACACACCGCAAAAAGAAGATTACATCGAATAGTTCTCCACAAGAGAGGGGGAGAACATTGTATTGAGATCCAAAAAGAGATAAGCAACCATCTAGCTAATAACTATGGACCTGTAGGTCTGAGGTGAACTACTCACACTTCATCGGGGGGGATATGGTGTTGATGTAGAAGCCCTCCATGATCGATGCCCCCTCCGGCGGAGCTCCGGAACAGGCCCCAAGATGGGATCTCGTGGATACAGAAAGTTGCGGTGGTGGCATTAGGGTTTTGGCTCCGTATCTGATCGTTTGGGGGTACGTAGGTATATATAGGAGGAAAGAGTATGTCGGTGGAGCAACAGGGGGCCCACGATGGTGGAGGGCACGCCTAGGGGGCAGGCGCGCCCCCTACCTCATGGCCTCCTCTTTTGTGTCTTGACGTGGGGTCCAAGTCTCCTGGGTCTTGTTCATTGAGAAAATCACGTTCCCGAAGGTTTCATTCCGTGTGGACTCCATTTGATATTCCTTTTCTTTGAAACCCTAAAACAGGCAAAAAACAGCAATTCTGGGCTGGTTCTCCGGTTAATAGGTTAGTCCCAAAAATAATATAAAAGTGGATAATAAAGCCCAATAATGTCCAAAACAGTAGATAATATAGCATGGAGCAATCAAAAATTATAGATACGTTGGAGACGTATCAGGCTCCGCTCCATCGCCATTCTCGACGGATGTGGACCTTCGCCGACAGCAGGGACCCCATGAGGCTCCAAGTACATGCGCTTCCTCCCGAGACTCTGCGCACAGTGCTCGAGCTCCTGACTGGTGGCCCTACGCCATCCATGCTTTCGAAGGAGGGCTGCCTCCTCTACTGTTGCTCGAACACGAAGGGATTCGTGAGGCAGATGCCGCTCTTCGACGAGTGGGGGTTGCACCCGGCTGAGCTTGAGGGGCCCCGCAAGAACCATGTCATTGTGGTCCCCCTGCCTTCCGCCCCTGTGGCGCATGCCCCGGAGGTGGACGCTGGGGGGCGGGCGCAGCTGGGTGATGTCGGCGCGGCTGCTAACGAAGCGACGTAGCCCGGTGCTCCTAAGATGGCAGCCCTCGAGGCTCGAATGAGCCGTCCTGAGGGGGCGATCATAGACTTGGCGCGATCCGAGGCTCTCGAAGTCACCACACTTGAAGCTCGGGGAAGCAGTCCTGATGTGGTGGCCAGAGAGCTGATGCAGCCCAGGGCCCCCGAGGTTGCCACCCCTGGGGCTCCGCTGCCCGCTCTAGATGCTGACGGCTGCGCCCCGGGCTTTGGCCAGCTGCGCCAGAACTTCGAGGCACTTCACAAGAGAAAGGGTCCTCCCAGCTGTAATGGTGATGCCTACCCGCCTCTCAAGAAGAGAAAGTACATAGCCATAGACGAGTAAGTACCTCTTCTTTGTGATTTCTGCATGTTGCATCCTTTCCCGACAATGTCCCTTCACGATCCCATCGTCCGCGGTAGCAAGATATCCTAAGGAGCGGCCTCTACCTGTCCTCAGCTCGCCCCTTGTCTGGAGCTCCCTCCACTGGACCACCATGCGTGGCGTGGGGCTTGTCCTGGAAGCGGACGTGCCAACAGGGGGCCTCGATCATGTGTTCCTGTCGTCCTTCCTTCACGGTCCGCCCTGGGGTGCAAGTGGCGTGCCGAGGGCTCCTCCGCTAGTCATCCCCGATGGTTGGGAGATCCCAGTCCAGGCTTCATCTTTGAGTAGTGAGACCACGCCATCCGGTGCCTCCGCCGAGGCCCGGAGGGTGGTGAGGAAGGTGCCAGCCTCCAGCCCCCTGCCAGGGGCAGGCAGACTACCTCAAGCTTCCCCAATGACCCCTGGCGTGAAGGGTGGACTTGGCCATGCACTGGAGCTCGCACGCGATCGTGGTATCGTATACCATGAGCTCTTCCGGGAGGTGATGGGTGCGACACTGATGCCTGCCTTGAGACGGAGGACCTTCGGCTAGCGGATGAGTGGCATCAGTTGAACGTGGCTATCAACCTTGGGCATCTTCAGCATGAGCGTGCCAATGCAAAGGCCAAGCTTGTGGGGGAACACAGTAATTTCAAAAAAATTCATATGCACACGCAAGATGTATCTTGGTGATGCATAACAGCGAGAGGGGAAGAGTGTTGTCCACGTACCCTCGTAGACCGTAAGTGGAAGCGTTATGACAACGCGGTTGATGTAGTCATACGTCTTTACGATCCAACTGATCCTAACACCAAAAGTACGACACCTCCACGATCTGCACATGTTCCGCTTGGTGACGTCCCACGAACTCTTGATCTAGCTGAGTGTCAAGGGAGAGCTTCGTCAGCACAACGGCGTGATGACAGTGTTGATGAAGCTACCACCGCAGGGCTTCGCCTAAGCACTACGACAATATGACCGAGGTGGATTATGGTGGAGGGGGGGTACTGCACATGGCTAAAAGCAATCAACTTTTGTGTTCTAGGGTGCCCCCTGCCCCCGTATATAAAGGAGCAAGGGGGAGGCTGGCCGGCCTTGGGGCGCGCCAAGGAGGGGAGGTGTCCTTCTCCTAGTAGGAGTAGGACTCCCCCTTTCCTAGTACAACTAGGAGAAGAAGGGGAAAGGAAGGAGAGGGAGAGAGGGAGGGATAGAGGGGGGCGCCTCCCACCTCCTTTTCCAATTCGGACTCCTCAAGGGGGTGGCGCGGCCAGCCCTAAGGCCCCCTCCTCTCTCTCTCACAAGGCCCATTGTCGGTGTCAAAACTGGCGGATCTCGGGTAGGGGGTCCCGAACTGTGCGTATAAGGAGGATGGTAACAGGAGGCAGGGGACACGATGTTTTACCCAGGTTCGGGCCCTCTTGATGGAGGTAAAACCCTACGTCCTGCTTGATTTATTCTTGATGATATGGGTATTACAAGAGTTGATCTACCACGAGATCGGAGAGGCTAAACCCTAGAAGCTAGCCTATGGTATGATTGTATGTATATATTCTATCGACTAGCCTGGCCTCGGTTTATATAATGCACCAGAGGCCTAGGATAACAAGAGTCCTAGCCGAATACGCCGGTGGGGATGAGTCCTTGTCTTGATCACCAAGTCTTGTGGAATCTTCCATGTATGCGGCAACTGTCTGAGCTGGACCATGAGTATACGGCCATGGGGGTCCTCAGCCCAATCTAACAGATCGGGAGATGACGTTGTGAGTACCCCCTAGTCCAGGACACCGTCACCCATGTTGTCCCATTAGATCCCCCGGGGGTTCCGATAACCCCCCGGCACTCCCATAATTATCCGGTGACCCAAGGAACTCATCCGGTGTCCGAATATAGTCATCCAATATATCGATCTTTATGTATCGTCCATTTTGAGACTCCTCGTCATATCCGTGATCATATCCGGGACTCTGAACTACCTTCGGTACATCAAAATACATAAACTCATAATATCGATCGTCACCGAATGTTAAGCGTGCGGACCCTACGGGTTCGAGAACTATGTAGACATGACCGATACACGTCTCCAGTCAATAACCAATAGAGGAACGTGGATGTTCATATTGCCTCCCACATATTCTATTAAGATCTTTATCGGTCAAACCGCATAATGATATATCTTGTTCCCTTTGTCATCGGTATGTTACTTGCCTGAGATCGATAGTCGGCATCTCAATACCTAGTTCAATCTCATTACCAGCAAGTCTCTTTACTCGTTCTGTAATGGATCATCCCACAACTAACACATTAGTCAGATTTCTTGCAAGGCTTATAGTGATGTGCATTACCGAGAGGGCCCAGAGATACCTCTCCGATACTCGGAGTGACAAATACTAATCTCGATCTATGCCAACTCAACAAACACCATCGGAGACACTTGTAGAGCATCTTTATAGTCACCCAGTTACGTTGTGACGTTTGATAGCACACTAAGTGTTCCTCCGGTATTCGGGAGTTGCATAATCTCATAGTCATAGGAACATGTATAAGTTATGAAGAAAGCATTAGCAATAAACTAAACGATCATAGTGCTAGGCTAATGGATGGGTCAAGTCAATCACATCATTCTCTAATGATGTGATCTCGTTTATCAAATGACAAATCTTGTCCATGGCTAGGAAACTCAACCATCTTTGATTAACGAGCTAGTCAAGTAGAGGCATACTAGTGACACTCTGTCTGTCTATATATTCACACATGTACTAAGTTTCCGGTTAATACAATTCTAGCATGAATAAGAAACATTTATCATGATATAAGGAAATATAAATAACAACTTTATTATTGCCTCTAGGGCATATTTCCTTCAGTCCCCCACTTGCACTAGAGTCAATAATCTAGTTCACATCATCATGTGATTTAACATCAATAGTTCACATCTTTATGTGATTAGTTCACATCTCCGTGTGACTAATACCCAAAGGGTTTACTAGAGTCAATAATCTAGTTCACATCGCTATGTGATTAACACCCAAAGAGTGATCATATTTTGCTTGTGAGAGAAGTTTAGTCTATGGTCTGCAACATTTAGATCCATATGTATTTTGCAAATTTCTATGTCTACAATACTCTGCATGGAGCTACTAAGCTAATTGCTCCCACTTTCAATATGTATCTAGATCAAGACTTAGAGTTATCTAGATCGGTGTCAAAAGCTTGCATCAACGTAACTCTTTACGACAAACTCTTTTATCACCTCCATAACCGAGAAATATTTCCTTAGTCCTCTAAGGATAATTTTGACCGTTATCCAGTGATCTACTCCTAGATCACTATTGTACACCCTTGCCAAAATCATGCTAAGGTATACAATATGTTTGGTATACAGCATAGCATACTTTATAGAACCTATGACTGAGGCATAGGGAATGACTTTTCATTCTCTTTCTATTTTCTGCCGTGGTTGGGTTTTGAGTCTTTACTCAACTTCACACATTGCAACACAGGCAAGAACTCCTTCTTTGACTAATTCATATTGTACTCCTTCAAAATATTGTCAAGGTATGTACTCATTGAAAAAAACTTATCTAGCGTCTTGATCTATACCTATAGATCTTGATGCTCAATATGAAAGTAGCTTAGCGAGGTCCTTCCTTGAAAAACTCATTTCAAACACTCCTTTATGCTTTCTAGAAAATTCTACATGATTTATGATCAACAATATGTCATTCACATATACTTATCAGAAAGGTTGTAGTGCTCCCACTCATTTTCTTGTAAATACAGGCTTCACCACAAGTCTGTATAAAAACTATATGCTTTGATCGACTCATCAAAGCATATATTTCAACTCCGAGATGCTTGCACCAGTCCATAGATGGATCGCTGGAGCTTGCACACTTTGTTACCATGTTTAGGATTGACAAAACCTTCTGGTTGCATCATATACAATTCTTCTTTAATAAATCCATTAAGGATTGTAGTTTTGATATCCATTTTCCAGATTTCATAAAATGCGGCAACTGCTAACATGATTCGAACAGACTTTTAAGCATCGATACGAGTGAGAAAATCTCATCGTAGTCAACACCTTGAACTCTTCAAAAACCTTTTGCAACAATTCGAGCTTTGTAGATAGTAACACTACTATCACCGTCCGTCTTCCTCTTGAAGATCAATTTATTCTGAATGGCTCACTGATCATCGGGCGAGTCAATCAAAGTCCATACTTTGTTTTCATACATAGATCATATCTCAGATTTCATGCCCTTCAGCCATTTTGCGGAATCTGGGCTCATCATCGCTTCCTCATAGTTCATTAGGTTCGTCATGGTTTAGTAACATGACTTCCAGAAAGGATTACCATACCACTCTGGATCAGACCATACTCTGGTTGTCCTACGAGGTTCGGTAGTAACTTGATCTGAAGTTTCGTGATCATCATCATTAGCTGTCGAATGTGGGGTTCCGACAAACCCTTAAGGTTCAAACACTGGGGTGTGCACGAAGTATTTTCCTCCCACTGATCTACGCCCTAGCTCGCTAAGATCTCGCGGACGAACTCGACGAAGTCGCAACACAGAAAGACACAAGATTTATACTGGTTCGGGCCACCGTTGTGGTGTAATATCCTACTCCAGTGTGGTGGTGGGCGATTGCCTCTTGGGCTGATGATGAACAATACAAGGGGAAGAACAGCCTCCTAAGGGTGAGGTGTTCTCGTGCTTGGCTAACTTGTGTGGGTGGGGATGATCTTGATGATCCCTCCCTGCCTATGGTGGTGGCTAGTCCAATTTATAGAGGCCCTGGTCCTCGTCCCAAATATTGAGCAGGAAGGGAGCCAACAACGGCGGGAAAATTTGAAGGGGGACAGCTAGTACAAGCTATCCTGACAAAGGTGGTCTCCGCCTGCGAAAGGCTCTCGTGGTGATGCCGTCTTGGGCTCCACGATGACCTCCTTCTTACCGTCCTTCTGGTCTTGGTCTTGTTGCACCGATATGGCAACCTTTGCCTGATGCCTCGGTACTCCTCGCCTACACTGGCCTTCTTAGCACCAAAGAGTTAACAAGGACGCTGCGCGGGCTGGCGCCCGCCTGGTGTCGATCGTCATGGCTCACGTCACGAGAGCCTCGTGAGGTTTTCCTGCCTTGATATCTCCGCCCCTCGTGAGCCTGACCGACTAGGCCACTCCAGAGGAGGTCTTGTGTCATCCATCTCGCGAGGCTTGGACCCTCGCGAGGGTCTTGGATGCCTTGTTGATGAAGATGGGTCATACGACCTGCTGGCTTAGCCACGCCGTGGGCCGCAGGCAGGCAAGTCTAGGGACCCCCGTTTCCAGAACACCGACAGTAGCCCTCGGGACCAAGGTGCGCTCGGGCTAGTCTTCACGGTGAAGCCAAGGGTCATGTTCGGAGCATCATGGGCCCCCAAAAGCCAGGGGCCTCGGTTGACGCGTGGCAGTTGATTGGACATGGGTGTCTCCGCTTCCCCAAGCTGCCTTGGCAACTACTCGACCTGACAAAAGGCTGGCACAAGCAGCACTTGCCTTCATTGCTTCTTCTTCGCCTTGCTCCAGATCCCCTTCCTTGCTCTCCGCCACCGCTATCTCCAGATCCGCGCCAATCTCATCCCGTAGCTGCGATCCATGGTGCCACGCAAGGCCAAGGCTTCCTCAGTGCTGGCTTGGTATGAGTCGGCCCTTGAGGCACCCTCCATCATGGAGAAGAGCCTTGCCTCCGTGCGCCTGCTGACGGCGGGCGAAAGTAATGAGTAGGGGGAGATCGAGCTCCGGCTTGCCTCCAATGTGCCGGAGCCCGAGGAAAGCACCTTCTTCCCCTTCTTCTCGAGCAGTGTTGCCGTCGGGTTGCTTCCTCCCTTCTCTGATTTCTTTTATGAAGTCCTCGACCACTATGGGTTGCAGGCACTGCATCTCCATCCCAAATATATCCTCCTCCTGTCCATCTTTGCCTACTACTGTGAGGCGTACCTGGGCGTGATGCCGTCCGTGGCGCTCCTGCGCCATTTCTTCTTCCTTCGTGTTAGCGAGGGTCACATCTCCGGATGCGCTAACTTCGTCGCATCCGGCAAGGCCAACTCGATCTTGAGCACGGGGAACAGGGCCAACAACATTCGATCCAAATGGGTCATGATGGACGCCAAGAGCACCGATCCGCACCTGGCGCTGCCTACAGTGGCGCCCTCTTTCTACGGTGGATGGCCCAGGGTGGAGCTTGCTGTTGATAGGGCATCGTCTGTGTTGGGGCAGATGGTGACCAAACTGAAGCCGCGCAACACGAGGGCGGTGAAGGTTACGGGGGTCATGCTTCTGAAGGAGTTCTTGACACTGCGAGTAGCCCCACTCCAGGCGCGTGCACACCCCCCTGTGGGAGCTTGAAGAAGGGGGAAATAAGACCCGCCTGAGGCTGGGGGCCTTGCCTCACGATGAATTGGCTGCTGTTCTGCGCCTCATAGTTGGGGACAACCAGGAGTACCCACCAAGCGCCTTCGTCCCCCTGTTCCAACACAGGGTTCAGGAGGAATTCGTCGCCTCCAGGCCGACCTTTGACGCACGTGGTTTGGTGCCGCCAGCGCTCCTGGGAGCCCCCATGGCACCGAAACTGGTGGAGGTGTCTTTTGACGAGCCCCGCGGGGAGGGGGAAGAAGAGGAGGACCCGGGGAAGACTCTGGAGGAGGTGGGGGAGACTTCCCCTCTGAGCAAGGCCGAGATCCTCCACGCCCTTCCTAACGTTGCCGAGGCCGACACTTGCCAAAGGGAGAGGGATCAGCCCCCCATCCTGATGAGGGGTAGGTCGTCGTTGGTGCCTCGCGATGCTGCCTCCGTCCCGATGCTGTCAGGCTTCAGGCTTCCTAAGCGGAAGTATGTCGCGGTGGATCAGTAAGTGTCTCAAGCTTTGCCTTGTCCCTATTTGTACCCATCATTTCCTGATGCTGGCCCTTGGTTGATCAGGCCGACGTCTTTTGTGAAGAAAAGGAAGGAGGATGCGGCGTCTGTCGGATGTGGGGTTCCGGCAAACCCTTAAGGTTCTAACACTGGGTGCGGGCGAAGTCTTTCCCTGCTACCGATCTACGCTCTAGCTCGCTAAGGTCTTGCGGACGAACTCGACGAACTCACAACACAGAAAGACACGGGGTTTATACTGGTTCGGGCCACCGTTGTGGTGTAATACCCTACTCTAGTGTGGTGGTGGTGCACTGCCTCTTGGGCTGATGATGAACAATACAAGGGGAAGAACAGCCTCCTAACGTTGAGGTGTTCTTGTGCGTATGAACTTGTGGTGTGTAGATTCCCTCAAGCTAAGATGAGATGCCTCTACTATGGTGGTGGCTAGTCCTATTTATAGAGGCCCTGGTCCTCTTCCCAAATATTGAGTGGGAAGGGAGCCAACAACGGCGGGCTAATTTGAAGGGGGACAGCTAGTACAAGCTATCCTAACAAAAGCGGTCTTCGCCTGTGAAAGGCTTTGGTGGTGACGCCGTATTGGGATCCACGATGACCTCCGCCTTGCCGTCCACCTGGTCTTGGTCTTGTTGCGTCAAAATGGCAACCTTTTCCTGAGGCCTCGGTACTTCGCGGCTGCGCTTGCCTCCTTTGCACCAAAGGGGAAACAAGTACGTTGCGCGCTCTGGCGCCCGCCTGGCGCCCGCTTGGTGTCGATCGTCATGACTTACGTCACGAGAGCCTCATGAGGTTTTCCCTACCTTGATATCTCCTCTCCTCGCAAGCCTACCTAGCTAGGCCACTCTAGAGGAGGTCTTGCGTCGTCCGCCTCGCGAGGCTTGGCCCCTCACGAGTGTCTTGGATGCTTTGTTGGTGAAGATGGGTCGTACGGCCTACTGCTTGGCCACGCCGTGGGCCGCAGGTAGGTAAGTCTAGGGACCCCAGTTCCCAGAACGCCGACAGTAGCTCCGGGGCCGAAGGTGCACTCATTCTTGGCTTCGCGGCGAAGCCAAGTGTCAAGTTCGAAGCACCGCGGGCCCCAAAAGCCTGCGGCCTCGGTTGACGCGTGGCAGTTGATCGGACGTGGGTGTGTCCGCTTCCCATGCTGCCTCGGCAACTGCTTGACCTGACAAAAGGCTGGCGCGGGCGGCACTTGCCTTCATTGCTTCTTCGTTGCCTCACTCCAGATCCCATTTCCTGCTCTTCGCCGCTGCTACCTATAGATCTGCTCCGGCCTTGCTCTGCATCTGCCACCCATGGCGCCGCGCAAGGTCAAGACTTCCTCGGCTCCGGCTTGGTACGAGCCCGCTCTTGAGGCGCCCACTGTCACGGAGAAGAGCCTTCCCTCCGTGCGCCTGCTGACTGCGGGAGAGAGCAACGAGTGGGGGAAGACGGAGCTCCGGCTTGCCTCCGATGAGCCGGAGCCTGAGGGAAGCACCTGCTTTCCCTTCTTTTCGAGCAGCGTTGCCGTCGGGTTGGTTCCTCCCTTCTCTGATTTCTTTTATGAAGTCCTCGACCACTATGGGCTGCAAGCGTTGCATCTCCATCCCAACTCTGTCCTCCTCCTATCCATCGTTGCCTACTACTATGAGGCGTACCTGGGCGTGATGCCGTCCGTGGCGCTCCTGCGCCATTTCTTCTTCCTCCGCGCCAGCGAGGGTCACATCTCTGGATGCGCCAACTTCGTTGCGTCCGGCAAGGCCAACTCGATCTCAAGCACCGGGAAGAGGGCCGACAACGTTCGATCCAAATGGGTCATGGTGGACACCAAGCTCGCCCGTTCGCGCCTAGTGTTGCCGACGGAGGCGCCCCGGCAAGGCAAAGAGTGGCCCAGGGCGGAGCTTATCTATGAGCAGGCATCGTCAGTGTTGGGGCAGATGATGACTGACCTGAAGCCGGTCAATGCGAGGGCAGCCAAAATAACGGGAGCGATGCTCCTGAGGGAGTTCTTGAAACTGCGGGTTGCCCCTCTCTAGGCGCGCGTGCGCCCCTTCTGGGAGCTTGAAGGAGGGGAAAACAAGGCCCGCCTAAGGCCGGGGGACCTGCCTAACGACGAATTGGACGCCGTCCTGTGTCTCATAGTTGGAGACAACCAGGAGTACCCGCCTAGCGCCTTCATTCCCCTGTTCCAACGCAGGGACCGGGAGGAATTCGTCGCCTCCATGCCTACTTTTGATGTGCATGGGATGGTGCCGCCAGTGTTTTCGGGAGCTCCTTCCACGCAAAAACCGGTGGAGGTGTTTTCTGGCGAGTCCCGCGGAAAGGGGGGAGAGGAGGTGGACTCGGAGGAGACCCCGGAAGAGGTGGGGGAGACCTCCCCTCCGAGCAAGATCGAGATTCTTCGTGCCCTACCAAGGGGGGAAGGAGCAACCCCTGGTCTCGATGAAGGGTAGGTCGTCGCTAGTGGCCCGTGGTGCCGCCTCCACCCCAACACCTCCTGGGGCTGGATCCGGTTCTGCCTCCGCACCACATGGTGCCACCGGAGCCCGAACGCCTACCCCTCAGGCCCCGATGCTGCCAGGCCTCAAGCTTCACAAGCGGAAGGTGGAGTGCTTCACGGTGGACCGGTAGGCATCTCGAGCTTCGCTTTATCCCTGCTGGTACTTGTTATTTCCTGACGCTCGCCTTTGATTGATCAGGCTGACATCTTTGGTGAATAAGAGGAATGAGGGTACAGCGGCTGTGCCTCCCTTTGTAGAGCAAGGAGGAAACATCACCCATGTATCCCCTGCCCGGTCGCCCTTGCGGGGCCAATAGGAAAATTGCCGTGTGGAATCAGCCCCCATAGCCCCGCTGGCTTCGAAAGTGCCGGCGCTTGGCGTGGCTGATGAGGTCCCAGCCGCTCCGGGGCCTGCGGTCTCCCAAGCCCTGGTGATGGCGTCGCTTCCTCCCACTACTGCACCTCCGCTCCCTGGTTCTTCTGCTCCTGCTGCCGTGTTGGAGCGTGCCCTTTCAGAGATGACCCAACTGCACGCGGATCTCCTGAGTGATGACCCGCGCCTGGTGGCGGGCGTCTAGAGTTGGCCTCCGGCTGGCTTCATTCTGACCTGGCGGTTCGCGTGGCGCTGGGCCAGGCTGTTGCGGCTTCCGAGAGGGAGAAGCAAGGGGCCGTCAGTGCTGCAGCCGATCGTTAGGCGGCGCTGAAAGATGCCAAGGCTACCCGTGACCGATGCCAAGTGCTGGAGGGCGAGTTGTAGAGCCTGCGCGACAAGCACGCCGAAGAGGTACGCCACCGCCAAGCATAGGAGAAGGAGATGAAGGCCAGGGAGGAAGCCGTCGAGAACCATGATGCTGAGCTGGCGGAGCTGGGGAAGAAGCAGGCTGCCGAGCGCAACCGGCTGGAAGAGTTGGAGCAGAAGATGGGGGCGAGGGAGGCCAATCTTGACTCCAAGGCCCGAGTCCTGACCAAAGACCGTGTGGTCTTTGCCGATCTCGAGAAGAGATCTTGCAAGGCGCTGAGGGCGCTGTACGAGCATGGCCGGGAGAAGCCGCTGGACACTGATGAGAACGGCCCCGCCCAACTGCTTCCTCTTGTGGTGAAGGCGCTTGAGGAGGTCAGTGAGGGCCTCGGTCCCATGGCGGAGGCAGAAGCTCATGTTCTGTCTTCAGCCGCACTGACTCGCGTCCTTAGCAATATGCACCTCCGCGATCCCAATGCCCGCCTTGACGAGCTGCAGGAGCCTGTGGCTGAAGACCTCTGCGAAGCCGCCGCCGCAGCTGTTCAAGGTCAAGTGGAGGCTTTGCTGGGGAAGTTCCGCGGCTTTGTCTCTGATCCTCTGTCTGGCAATGCCGCGGATCATGCGGCTGGTGGTGAA